>NW_025745902.1:0-55000 GCF_021184085.1 Oncorhynchus gorbuscha | reverse complement strand
ACCTGATGCAGCCATCACCACCTGATGTAGCCATCACCACTGATGCAGCCATCACCACTGATGCAGCCACCACCACCTGATGCAGCCATCACCACCTGATGCAGACCACCACCACCTGATGCAGCCACCACCACCTGGTGCAGACCACCACCACCTGATGCAGCCACCACCACCTGATGCAGGCCACCACCACCTGATGTAGCCACCACCACCTGATGCAGCCACCACCACCTGATGCAGGCCACCACCACCTGATGCAGCCATCACCACTGATGCAGCCACCACCACCTGATGCAGCCACCATCCACCTGATGCAGCCATCACCACCTGATGCAGCCATCACCACTGATGCAGCCATCACCACTGATGCAGCCACCACCACCTGATGCAGCCACCACCACCTGATGCAGACCACCTGATGCAGGCCACCACCACCTGATGCAGCCATCACCACTGATGCAGCCACCACCACCTGATGCAGCCACCACCACCTGATGCAGCCATCACCACTGATGCAGCCATCACCACTGATGCAGCCACCACCACCTGATGCAGCCATCACCACCTGATGCAGACCACCACCACCTGATGCAGCCACCACCACCTGGTGCAGACCACCACCACCTGATGCAGCCACCACCACCTGATGCAGGCCACCACCACCTGATGTAGCCACCACCTGATGCAGCCACCACCACCTGATGCAGCCACCACCACCTGATGCAGCCACCACCACCTGATGCAGACGACCACCACCTGATGCAGCCACCACCACCTGATGTAGCCACCACCACCTGATGCAGCCACCACCACCTGATGCAGCCACCACCACCTGATGTAGCCACCACCACCTGATGCAGACACCACCACCTGATGCAGCCACCACCTGATGCAGACCACCACCACCTGATGCAGCCACCACCACCTGATGTAGCCACCACCACCTGATGCAGCCACCACCACCTGATGCAGCCACCACCAACTGGTGCAGACCACCACCACCTGATGCAGCCACCACCACCTGGTGCAGACCACCACCACCTGATGCAGCCACCACCACCTGATGTAGCCACCACCACCTGATGCAGCCACCACCACCTGATGCAGCCACCACCACCTGATGCAGCCACCACCTGATGCAGCCACCACCTGATGCAGCCACCATCACCTGATGCAGACCACCTGATGCAGCCACCACCACCTGATGTAGCCACCACCTGATGCAGCCACCACCACCTGATGCAGCCACCACCTGATGCAGCCACCACCACCTGATGCAGCCACCACCACCTGATGCAGCCACCACCACCTGATGCAGCCACCACCACCTGATGCAGCCACCACCACCTGATGCAGACCACCTGATGCAGCCACCACCACCTGATGCAGCCACCACCACCTGATGCAGCCACCACCACCTGATGCAGCCACCACCACCTGATGCAGACATCACCTGATGCAGCCACCACCACCTGATGCAGGCACCACCTGATGCAGGCCACCTGATGCAGCCACCACCACCTGATGCAGCCACCACCACCTGATGCAGCCACCACCACCTGATGCAGCCACCACCACCTGATGCAGGCCACCACCACCTGATGCAGCCACCACCACCTGATGCAGCCACCACCACCTGATGCAGACCACCACCACCTGATGCAGCCATCACCACTGATGCAGCCATCACCACTGATGCAGCCACCACCACCTGATGCAGCCATCACCACCTGATGCAGACCACCACCACCTGATGCAGCCACCACCACCTGGTGCAGACCACCACCACCTGATGCAGCCACCACCACCTGATGCAGGCCACCACCACCTGATGTAGCCACCACCTGATGCAGCCACCACCACCTGATGCAGCCACCACCACCTGATGCAGCCACCACCACCTGATGCAGACCACCACCACCTGATGCAGCCACCACCACCTGATGTAGCCACCACCACCTGATGCAGCCACCACCACCTGATGCAGCCACCACCACCTGATGCAGACCACCACCTGATGCAGCCACCACCACCTGATGCAGCCACCACCTGATGCAGACCACCACCACCTGATGCAGCCACCACCACCTGATGTAGCCACCACCACCTGATGCAGCCACCACCACCTGATGCAGCCCCACCACCTGGTGCAGACCACCACCACCTGATGCAGCCACCACCACCTGGTGCAGACCACCACCACCTGATGCAGCCACCACCACCTGATGTAGCCACCACCACCTGATGCAGCCACCACCACCTGATGCAGCCACCACCACCCGATGCAGCCACCACCTGATGCAGCCACCACCTGATGCAGCCACCACCACCTGATGCAGACCACCACCACCTGATGCAGCCACCACCACCTGATGCAGCCACCACCACCTGATGCAGCCACCACCACCTGATGCAGCCACCACCACCTGATGCAGCCACCACCACCTGATGCAGCCGCCACCACCTGATGCAGACCACCTGATGCAGACCACCTGATGCAGCCACCACCACCTGATGCAGCCACCACCACCTGATGCAGCCACCACCACCTGATGCAGCCACCACCACCTGATGCAGCCACCACCTGATGCAGACCACCACCACCACCTGATGCAGCCACCACCACCTGATGCAGGCCACCACCACCTGATGCAGGCCACCACCACCTGATGCAGCCACCACCACCTGATGCAGCCACCACCACCTGATGCAGACCACCACCACCTGATGCAGACCACCACCACCTGATGCAGACCACCTGATGCAGCCACCACTCTCCTGGAACATATGGAGAGCGGTACTCAGTGAAGTGTTGGATTTGCCCCAAACATTACACTTCGTATTCCCACAAGAAGTTAATTGCTTTGCCACATTTTTTTACAGTTTTACTTTAGTGCCTTGAAAAGAGGATGCATGTTGTGGAATATTTTTATTCTGTACAGGCTTCCTTCTTTTCACTCTGTCAATTAGGTTACTAAGGTGGAGTAACTACAATGTTATTGATCCATCCTCAGTTTTCTCCTCACAACCAATAAACTCTAATATTTTTTTTTATTTTTTATTATTTAACCTTTATTTAACTAGGCAAGTCAGTTAAGAACAAATTCTTATTTACAATGACGGCCTTCCCCGGTCAAACCCTCCCCTAACCCGGACGATGCTGGGCCAATTGTGTGAACCCGAGTCTGTAGTGACGCCTCTAGCACTACAATGCAGTGCCTTAGACCGCTGCACCACTCGGGCCCCCCATTTAACGTCACCATTAGCCTCATGATGAGTACAGGAGAGGGCTGAGAATGCACCCCACTGGGGGCCCCACAAGGGTGCGTTCTCAGCCCTCTTCTGTACTCCCTGTTCACCCATGACTGTGTGGCCGCTTCCAACTCAATCAACTTTGCAGACGACACTACAGTGGTAGGCTTGATTACCAACAACGACGAGACGGCCTACAGGGAGGAGGTGAGGGCCCTCGGAGTGTGGTGCCAGGAAAATAACCTCACACTCAACATCAACAAAACAAAGGAGATGATCGTGGACTTCAGGAAACAACAGAGGGAGCACCCCCCTATCGATATCGACAGGACAGTAGCGGAGAAGATGGAAAGTTAAGTTCCTCGGCGTACACATCACGGACAAACTGAAATGGTCCACCCACACAGACGGTGTGGTGAAGAACATCAGGAGGCTGAAGAAATGTGGCTTGTCATCAAAAACACTCACAAACTTTTACAGATGCAAAATCGAAAGCATCCTGTCGGGCTGTATCACCGCCTGGTACGGCAACTGCTCTGCACAACGTATCACCGGGGCAAACTACCTGCCCTCCAGGACACCTACACCACCCGATGTCACAGGAAGGCCATAAAGATCATCAAGGACAACAACCACCCGAGCCACTGCCTGTTCACCCCGCTATCATCCAGAAGGCGAGGTCAGTACAGGTGCATCAAAGCTGGGACCGAGAGACTGAAAAACAGCTTCTATCTCAAGGCCATCAGACTGTTAAACAGCCACCACTAACATTGAGTGGCTGCTGCCAAAATACAGACTCAAATCTCTCGGTCTCCAAGCCATCAGACTGTTAAACAGCCACCACTAACATGGAGAGGCTGCTCCCAACAAACAGACTCAAATCTCTCTGTCTCCAAGCCATCAGACTGTTAAACAGCCACCACTAACATGGAGAGGCTGCTCCCAACAAACAGACTCAAATCTCTCTGTCTCCAAGCCATCAGACTGTTAAACAGCCATCACTAACATGGAGAGGCTGCTGCCAAAATACAGACTCAAATCTCTCTGTCTCCAAGCCATCAGACTGTTAAACAGCCATCACTAACATGGAGAGGTTGCTGCCAAAATACAGACTCAAATCTCTCTGTCTCCAAGCCATCAGACTGTTAAACAGCCACCACTAACATTGAGTTTTTCAGTTCTGCCCACAAATTTTCTATAGGATTGAGGTCAGGGCTTTGCGATGGCTACTCCAGTATCTTGACTTTGCTGTCCTTAAGCCATTTTGGCGCAACTTTGGAAGTATGCTTGGAGTCATTGTCCATTTGGAGACCCATTTGGAAGTATGCTTGGAGTCATTGTCCATTTGGAGACCCATTTGGAAGTATGCTTGGAGTCATTGTCCATTTGGAGACCCATTTGGAAGTATGCTTGGAGTCATTGTCCATTTGGAGACCCATTTGGAAGTATGCTTGGAGTCATTGTCCATTTGGAGACCCATTTGAAAGTATGCTTGGAGTCATTGTCCATTTGGAGACCCATTTGGAAGTATGCTTGGAGTCATTGTCCATTTGGAAGACCCATTTGGAAGTATACTTGGAGTCATTGTCCATTTGGAGACCCATTTGGAAGTATGCTTGGAGTCATTGTCCATTTGGAGACCCATTTGGAAGTATGCTTGGAGTCATTGTCCATTTGGAAGACCCATTTGGAAGTATGCTTGGAGTCATTGTCCATTTGGAAGACCCATTTGGAAGTATGCTTGGAGTCATTGTCCATTTGGAAGACCCAGTTGGAAGTATGCTTGGAGTCATTGTCCATTTGGAGACCCATTTGGAAGTATGCTTGGAGTCATTGTCCATTTGGAAGACCCATTTGGAAGTATGCTTGGAGTCATTGTCCATTTGGAAGACCCATTTGGAAGTATGCTTGGAGTCATTGTCCATTTGGAAGACCCATTTGGAAGTATGCTTGGAGTCATTGTCCATTTGGAAGACCCATTTGGAAGTATGCTTGGAGTCATTGTCCATTTGAAGACCCATTTGGAAGTATGCTTGGAGTCATTGTCCATTTGGAAGACCCATTTGGAAGTATGCTTGCAGTCATTGTCCATTTGGAGACCCATTTGGAAGTATGCTTGGAGTCATTGTCCATTTGGAAGACCCATTTGGAAGTATGCTTGGAGTCATTGTCCATTTGGAAGACCCATTTGGAAGTATGCTTGGAGTCATTGTCCATTTGGAAGACCCATTTGGAAGTATGCATTGGGTCATTGTCCATTTGGAGACCCATTTGGAAGTATGCTTGGGGTCATTGTCCATTTGGAAGACCCATTTGGAAGTATGCTTGGAGTCATTGTCCATTTGGAGACCCATTTGGAAGTATGCTTGGAGTCATTGTCCATTTGGAAGACCCATTTGGAAGTATGCTTGGAGTCATTGTCCATTTGGAAGACCCATTTGGAAGTATGCTTGGAGTCATTGTCCATTTGGAGACCCATTTGGAAGTATGCTTGGAGTCATTGTCCATTTGGAAGACCCATTTGGAAGTATGCTTGGAGTCATTGTCCATTTGGAGACCCATTTGGAAGTATGCTTGGAGTCATTGTCCATTTGGAAGACCCATTTGGAAGTATGCTTGGGGTCATTGTCCATTTGGAGACCCATTTGGAAGTATGCTTGGAGTCATTGTCCATTTGCAAGACCCATTTGGAAGTATGCTTGGGGTCATTGTCCATTTGGAGACCCATTTGGAAGTATGCTTGGAGTCATTGTCCATTTGGAGACCCATTTGGAAGTATGCTTGGAGTCATTGTCCATTTGGAGACCCATTTGGAAGTATGCTTGGAGTCATTGTCCATTTGGAAGACCCATTTGGAAGTATGCTTGGAGTCATTGTCCATTTGGAGACCCATTTGGAAGTATGCTTGGAGTCATTGTCCATTTGGAAGACCCATTTGGAAGTATGCTTGGGGTCATTGTCCATTTGGAGACCCATTTGGAAGTATGCTTGGAGTCATTGTCCATTTGGAAGACCCATTTGGAAGTATGCTTGGAGTCATTGTCCATTTGGAGACCCATTTGGAAGTATGCTTGGAGTCATTGTCCATTTGGAAGACCCATTTGGAAGTATGCTTGGAGTCATTGTCCATTTGGAGACCCATTTGCGACCATGCTATAATTTCCTGACTGATTTCTTGAGATGTTGCTTCAATATATCCACATAATTTTCCATCCTCATGATGCCACCTATTTTGTGAAGTGCACCAGTCCCTCCTGCAGCAAAGCACCCCCACAACATGAAGCTGCCACCCCCGTGCTACATGGTTGGGATGTTGTTCTTCAGCTTGCAAGCTTCCCACTTTTCCTCCAAACATGATGATGGTCATTATGGCCAGACAGTTCTATTTTTGTTTCATCAGACCAGAGGACATTTCTCTAAAAAGTACCATCTTTGTCTCCATGTGCAGTTGCAAACCATAGTCTGGCTTTTTTATGGCGGCTTTGGAGCAGTGGCTTCTTCCTTGCTGAGCGACCTTTCAGGTTATGTCGATATAGAGTACAGTTGTCTCATATATAGTTGAGTCAGTTGTCTCATATAAAGTTGAGTCAGTTGTCTCATATGAAGTTGAGTCAGTTGTCTCATATATAGTTGAGTCAGTTGTCTCATATATAGTTGAGTCAGTTGTCTCATATAAAGTTGAGTCAGTTGTCTCATATAAAGTTGAGTCAGTTGTCTCATATAAAGTTGAGTCAGTTGTCTCTTATAAAGTTGAGTCAGTTGTCTCATATATAGTTGAGTCAGTTGTCTCATATATAGTTGAGTCAGTTTTCTCATATATAGTTGAGTCAGTTGTCTCATATATAGTTGAGTCAGTTGTCTCATATAACGTTGAGTCAGTTGTCTTATATAGTTGAGTCAGTTGTCTCATACATAGTTGAGTCAGTTGTCTCATATAGCGTTGAGTCAGTGGTCTTATATAGTTGAGTCAGTTGTCTCATATATAGTTGAGTCAGGTGTCTCATATCAAGTTGAGTCAGGTGTCTCATATAGCGTTGAGTCAGTTGTCTCATATATAGTTGAGTCAGTTGTCTCATATATAGTTGAGTCAGTTGTCTCATATATAATTGAGTCAGTTGTCTCCTATATAGTTGAGTCAGTTGTATCCTATATAGTTGAGTCAGTTGTCTTATATATAGTTGAGTCAGTTGTCTCATATGAAGTTGAGTCAGTTGTCTCATATATAGTTGAGTCAGGTGTCTCATATATAGTTGAGTCAGTTGTCTTATATAGTTGAGTCAGTTGTCTCATATATAGTTGAGTCAGTTGTCTCATATATAGTTGAGTCAGTTGTCTCATATATAGTTGAGTCAGTTGTCTTATATAGTTGAGTCAGTTGTCTCATATATAGTTGAGTCAGTTGTCTTATATAGTTGAGTCAGTTGTCTCATATATAGTTGAGTCAGTTGTCTCATATATAGTTGAGTCAGTTGTCTTATATAGTTGAGTCAGTTGTCTCATATATAGTTGAGTCAGTTGTCTCATATATAGTTGAGTCAGTTGTCTCATATATAGTTGAGTCAGTTGTCTCATATATAGTTGAGTCAGTTGTCTCATATATAGTTGAGGGACAAGGTTACATAGGGGTCACTCTGAGAGACAAGGTTACATAGGGGTCACTCTGAGAGACAAGGTTACATAGGGGTCACTCTGAGAGACAAGGTTACATAGGGGTCACTCTGAGAGACAAGGTTACATAGGGGTCACTCTGAGAGACAAGGTTACATAGGGGTCACTCTGAGACACAAGGATACATAGGGGTCACTCTGAGACACAAGGTTACATAGGGGTCGCTCTGAGAGACAAGGTTACATAGGGGTCACTCTGAGAGACAAGGTTACATAGGGGTCACTCTGAGACACAAGGTTACATAGGGGTCACTCTGAGACACAAGGTTACATAGGGGTCACTCTGAGACACAAGGTTACATAGGGGTCACTGAGAGACAAGGTTACATAGGGGTCACTCTGAGAGACAAGGTTACATAGGGGTCACTCTGAGACACAAGGTTACATAGGGGTCACTCTGAGAGACAAGGTTACATAGGGGTCACTCTGAGACACAAGGTTACATAGGGGTCACTCTGAGACACAGGGGTCACTCTGAGGGACAAGGTTACATAGGGGTCACTCTGAGAGACAAGGTTACATAGGGGTCACTCTGAGACACAGGGGTCACTCTGAGAGACAAGGTTACATAGGGGTCACTCTGAGACACAATGTTACATAGGGGTCACTCTGAGAGACAAGGTTACATAGGGGTCACTCTGAGAGACAAGGTTACATAGGGGTCACTCTGAGACACAGGGGTCACTCTGAGGGACAAGGTTACATAGGGGTCACTCTGAGGGACAAGGTTACATAGGGGTCACTCTGAGAGACAAGGTTACATAGGGGTCACTCTGAGACACAGGGGTCACTCTGAGAGACAAGGTTACATAGGGATCACTGAGAGACAAGGTTACATGGGGGTCACTCTGAGACACAAGGTTACATAGGGGTCACTCTGAGACACGTGTTACACAAAGACAGTCACTGATGTCATGCATCATGCAGCCAGTGGTTGTGTAGGTAGGTGTCATAGAAGCCTCTCTACCAACCCAGAGACAGACATTCAGCCTGAACTCTTTATTATAGCCTGTCCCCATGGCCCAGCAGGACGTTCTGTCTGAAGTCAAAGTTCAGCTCGTATTTATAGACTCACATGTATCGTAGATGAGGGTTCTGGGAGAAAGCCCGGGCCTGGATAGAGTGCAGACTGCAGTTTATAATGATTCTGAAAGACACGTGAACAAACAGACAGGAGAAGAACTGATTAATGTTGGTACTGAACGATATCAGAAGGCAGGAGTCTTCTAATGTTCTCCCATGTTATCATCAGCTTGGTCTTTAATCAGCTTGGTCTTTAATCAGCTTGGTGTTTAATCAGCTTGGTGTTTAATCAGCTTGGTCATATTATAATCAGCTTGGTCATATTATAATCAGCTTGGTCATATTATAATCAGCTTGGTGTTTAATCAGCTTGGTCATATTATAACCAGCTTGGTCATATTATAATCAGCTTGGTGTTTAATCAGCTTGGTCATATTATAATCAGCTTGGTGTTTAATCAGCTTGGTCTTTAATCAGCTTGGTCATATTATAATCAGCTTGGTCATATTATAATCAGCTTGGTGTTTAATCAGCTTGGTCTTTAATCAGCTTGGTCATATTATAATCAGCTTGGTGTTTAATCAGCTTGGTCTTTAATCAGCTTGGTCATATTATAATCAGCTTGGTCATATTATAATCAGCTTGGTGTTTAATCAGCTTGGTCTTTAATCAGCTTGGTCATATTATAATCAGCTTGGTGTTTAATCAGCTTGGTCATATTATAATCAGCTTGGTGTTTAATCAGCTTGGTCTTTAATCAGCTTGGTCATATTATAATCAGCTTGGTCATATTATAATCAGCTTGGTGTTTAATCAGCTTGGTCTTTAATCAGCTTGGTCTTTAATCAGCTTGGTCATATTATAATCAGCTTGGTCATATTATAATCAGCTTGGTCTTTAATCAGCTTGGTCATATTATAATCAGCTTGGTCTTTAATCAGCTTGGTCATATTATAATCAGCTTGGTCATATTATAATCAGCTTGGTCATATTATAATCAGCTTGGTCTTTAATCAGCTTGGTCATATTATAATCAGCTTGGTCATATTATAATCAGCTTGGTCATATTATAATCAGCTTGGTCATATTATAATCAGCTTGGTCATATTATAATCAGCTTGGTCATATTATAATCAGCTTGGTCATATTATAATCAGCTTGGTCATATTATAATCAGCTTGGTGTTTAATCAGCTTGGTCATATTATAATCAGCTTGGTCATATTATAATCAGCTTGATCATATTATAATCAGCTTGGTCATATTATAATCAGCTTGGTCTTTAATCAGCTTGATCATATTATAATCAGCTTGGTCATATTATAATCAGCTTGGTGTTTAATCAGCTTGGTCATATTATAGTCAGCTTGGTCTTTAATCAGCTTGGTCATATTATAATCAGCTTGGTCATATTATAGTCAGCTTGGTCATATTATAATCAGCTTGGTCATATTATAATCAGCTTGGTGTTTAATCAGCTTGGTCATATTATAATCAGCTTGGTGTTTAATCAGCTTGGTCTTTAATCAGCTTGGTCATATTATAATCAGCTTGGTCATATTATAATCAGCTTGGTGTTTAATCAGCTTGGTCTTTAATCAGCTTGGTCTTTAATCAGCTTGGTCATATTATAATCAGCTTGGTCATATTATAATCAGCTTGGTCTTTAATCAGCTTGGTCATATTATAATCAGCTTGGTCTTTAATCAGCTTGGTCATATTATAATCAGCTTGGTCATATTATAATCAGCTTGGTCATATTATAATCAGCTTGGTCTTTAATCAGCTTGGTCATATTATAATCAGCTTGGTCATATTATAATCAGCTTGGTCATATTATAATCAGCTTGGTCATATTATAATCAGCTTGGTCATATTATAATCAGCTTGGTCATATGGTCATATTATAATCAGCTTGGTCATATTATAATCAGCTTGGTCATATTATAATCAGCTTGGTGTTTAATCAGCTTGGTCATATTATAATCAGCTTGGTCATATTATAATCAGCTTGATCATATTATAATCAGCTTGGTCATATTATAATCAGCTTGGTCTTTAATCAGCTTGATCATATTATAATCAGCTTGGTCATATTATAATCAGCTTGGTGTTTAATCAGCTTGGTCATATTATAGTCAGCTTGGTCTTTAATCAGCTTGGTCATATTATAATCAGCTTGGTCATATTATAATCAGCTTGGTCATATTATAGTCAGCTTGGTCATATTATAATCAGCTTGGTCATATTATAATCAGCTTGGTCATATTATAATCAGCTTGGTCATATTATAATCAGCTTGGTCATATTATAATCAGCTTGGTCATATTATAATCAGCTTGGTCATATTATAATCAGCTTGGTCATATTATAATCAGCTTGGTCATATTATAATCAGCTTGGTCATATTATAATCAGCTTGGTGTTTAATCAGCTTGGTCTTTAATCAGCTTGGTCATATTATGATCAGCTTGGTCATATTATAATCAGCTTGGTCATATTATAATCAGCTTGGTCATATTATAATCAGCTTGATCATATTATAATCAGCTTGGTCATATTATAATCAGCTTGATCATATTATAATCAGCTTGGTCATATTATAATCAGCTTGGTCATATTATAATCAGCTTGGTCTTTAATCAGCTTGGTCTTATTATAATCAGCTTGGTCATATTATAATCAGCTTGGTCATGTTATAATCAGCTTGGTCTTATTATAATCAGCTCGGTCTTTAACAGCTTGGTGTTTAATCAGCTTGGTGTTTAATCAGCTTGGTCATATTATAATCAGCTTGGTCTTATTATAATCAGCTTGGTCTTTAATCAGCTTGGTCATATTATAATCAGCTTGGTCTTATTATAATCAGCTTGGTCTTTAATCAGCTTGGTCATATTATAATCAGCTTGGTCATATTATAATCAGCTTGGTCATATTATAATCAGCTTGGTCTTATTATAATCAGCTTGGTCATATTATAATCAGCTTGGTCTTATTATAATCAGCTTGGTCTTTAATCAGCTTGGTCTTATTATAATCAGCTTGGTCTTTAATCAGCTTGGTCATATTATAATCAGCTTGGTCTTTAATCAGCTTGGTCTTTAATCAGCTTGGTCATATTATAATCAGCTTGGTCTTTAATCAGCTTGGTCATATTATAATCAGCTGGTCATATTATAACCAGCTTGGTCATATTATAATCAGCTTGGTCATATTATAATCAGCTTGGTCATATTATAATCAGCTTGGTCATATTATAATCAGCTTGGTCATATTATAATCAGCTTGGTCATATTATAATCAGCTTGGTCATATTATAATCAGCTTGGTCATATTATAATCAGCTTGGTCATATTATAATCAGCTTGGTCATATTATAATCAGCTTGGTCTTTAATCAGCTTGGTCTTATTATAATCAGCTTGGTCATATTATAATCAGCTTAATCAGCTTGGTCTTTAATCAGCTTGGTCTTTAATCAGCTTGGTCATTTAAATCAGCTTGGTCTTTAATCAGCTTGGTCTTTAATCAGCTTATAAATCAGCTTGGTCTTTAATCAGCTTGGTCTTATTATAATCAGCTTGGTCATATTATAATCAGCTTGGTCATATTATAATCAGCTTGGTCTTTAATCAGCTTGGTCTTTAATCAGCTTGGTCATATTATAATCAGCTTGGTCATATTATAATCAGCTTGGTCATATTATAATCAGCTTGGTCTTTAATCAGCTTGGTCATATTATAATCAGCTTGGTCTTTAATCAGCTTGGTCTTATTATAATCAGCTTGGTCTTATTATAATCAGCTTGGTCATATTATAATCAGCTTGGTCATATTATAATCAGCTTGGTCATATTATAATCAGCTTGGTCTTTAATCAGCTTGGTCATATTATAATCAGCTTGGTCTTTAATCAGCTTGGTCATATTATAATCAGCTTGGTCATATTATAATCAGCTTGGTCTTTAATCAGCTTGGTCATATTATAATCAGCTTGGTCATATTATAATCAGCTTGGTCATATTATAATCAGCTTGGTCATATTATAATCAGCTTGGTCGTATTATAATCAGCTTGGTCATATTATAATCAGCTTGGTCTTTAATCAGCTTGGTCATATTATAATCAGCTTGGTCATATTATAATCAGGTCATTTATAATCAGGGTCATATTATAATCAGCTTGGTCATATTATAATCAGCTTGGTCATATTATAATCAGCTTGGTCATATTATAATCAGCTTGGTCATATTATAATCAGCTTGGTCATATTATAATCAGCTTGGTCTTTAAATCAGCTTGGTCATATTATAATCAGCTTGGTCATATTATAATCAGCTTGGTCATATTATAATCAGCTTGGTCATATTATAATAATCAGCTTGGTCATATTATAATCAGCTTGGTCTTATTATAATCAGCTTGGTCTTATTATAATCAGCTTGGTCATATTATAATCAGCTTGGTCATATTATAATCAGCTTGGTCTTTAATCAGCTTGGTCTTATTATAATCAGCTTGGTCTTTAATCAGCTTGGTCATATTATAATCAGCTTGGTCTTTAATCAGCTTGGTCTTATTATAATCAGCTTGGTCATATTATAATCAGCTTGGTCATATTATAGTCAGCTTGGTCATATTATAATCAGCTTGGTCATATTATAATCAGCTTGGTCATATTATAGTCAGCTTGGTCATATTATAATCAGCTTGGTCATATTATAATCAGCTTGGTCATATTATAGTCAGCTTGGTCATATTATAAATCAGCTTGGTGTTTAATTTGTAAGTCAGCTCTGGATAAGAGCGTCTGCTAAATGACTTAAATGTAAATGTAAATGTAATCAGCTTGGTCATATTATAATCAGCTTGGTCATATTATAATCAGCTTGGTCATATTATAATCAGCTTGGTCTTTAATCAGCTTGGTCATATTATAATCAGCTTGGTCATATTATAATCAGCTTGGTCATATTATAATCAGCTTGGTCATATTATAATCAGCTTGGTCTTTAATCAGCTTGGTCATATTATAATCAGCTTGGTCATATTATAATCAGCTTGGTCATATTATAATCAGCTTGGTCATATTATAATCAGCTTGGTCTTATTATAATCAATCAGCTTGGTGTTTAATCAGCTTGGTCATATTATAATCAGCTTGGTCATATTATAATCAGCTTGGTCATATTATAATCAGCTTGGTCATATTATAATCAGCTTGGTCATGTTATAATCAGCTTGGTCTTATTATAATCAGCTCGGTCTTTTAACAGCTTGGTGTTTAATCAGCTTGGTGTTTAATCAGCTTGGTCATATTATAATCAGCTTGGTCTTATTATAATCAGCTTGGTCATATTATAATCAGCTTGGTCATATTATAATCAGCTTGGTCATATTATAATCAGCTTGGTCTTTAATCAGCTTGGTCTTATTATAATCAGCTTGGTCATATTATAATCAGCTTGGTCATGTTATAATCAGCTTGGTCTTATTATAATCAGCTCGGTCTTTTAACAGCTTGGTGTTTAATCAGCTTGGTGTTTAATCAGCTTGGTCATATTATAATCAGCTTGGTCATATTATAATCAGCTTATAATCAGCTTGGTCATATTATAATCAGCTTGGTCTTTTATAATCAGCTTGGTCTTTATAATCAGCTTGGTCTTATTATAATCAGCTTGGTCATATTATAATCAGCTTGGTCATGTTATAATCAGCTTGGTCTTATTATAATCAGCTTGGTCTTTTAATCAGCTTGGTGTTTAATCAGCTTGGTCATTTAATCAGCTTGGTCATATTATAATCAGCTTGGTCTTATTATAATCAGCTTGGTCTTTAATCAGCTTGGTCATATTATAATCAGCTTGGTCATATTATAATCAGCTTGGTCATATTATAATCAGCTTGGTCATATTATAATCAGCTTGGTCTTTAATCAGCTTGGTCTTATTATAATCAGCTTGGTCATATTATAATCAGCTTGGTCATGTTATAATCAGCTTGGTCTTATTATAATCAGCTCGGTCTTTTAACAGCTTGGTGTTTAATCAGCTTGGTGTTTAATCAGCTTGGTCATATTATAATCAGCTTGGTCTTATTATAATCAGCTTGGTCTTTAATCAGCTTGGTCATATTATAATCAGCTTGGTCATATTATAATCAGCTTGGTCATATTATAATCAGCTTGGTCATATTATAATCAGCTTGGTCATATTATAATCAGCTTGGTCATATTATAATCAGCTTGGTCATATTATAATCAGCTTGGTCATATTATAATCAGCTTGGTCATATTATAATCAGCTTGGTCATATTATAATCAGCTTGGTCATATTATAATCAGCTTGGTCATATTATAATCAGCTTGGTCATATTATAATCAGCTTGGTCATATTATAATCAGCTTGGTCATATTATAATCAGCTTGGTCATATTATAATCAGCTTGGTCATATTATAATCAGCTTGGTCTTTAATCAGCTTGGTCATATTATAATCAGCTTGGTCATATTATAATCAGCTTGGTCATATTATAATCAGCTTGGTCATATTATAATCAGCTTGGTCATATTATAATCAGCTTGGTCATAATCATTATCTTTATAATCAGCTTGGTCATATTATAATCAGCTTGGTCATATTATAATCAGCTTGGTCATATTATAATCAGCTTGGTCATATTATAATCAGCTTGGTCATTTATAATCAGCTTGGTCATATTATAATCAGCTTGGTCATATTATAATCAGCTTGGTCTTTAATCAGCTTGGTCATATTATAATCAGCTTGGTCTTTAATCAGCTTGGTCATATTATAATCAGCTTGGTCATATTATAATCAGCTTGGTCATATTATAATCAGCTTGGTCATATTATAATCAGCTTGGTCATATTATAATCAGCTTGGTCTTTAATCAGCTTGGTCATATTATAATCAGCTTGGTCTTATTATAATCAGCTTGGTCATATTATAATCAGCTTGGTCATATTATAATCAGCTTGGTCATATTATAATCAGCTTGGTCATATTATAATCAGCTTGGTCATATTATAATCAGCTTGGTCTATAATCAGCTTGGTCTTTAATCAGCTTGGTCATATTATAATCAGCTTGGTCTTATTATAATCAGCTTGGTCTTTAATCAGCTTGGTCATATTATAATCAGCTTGGTCTTTAATCAGCTTGGTCATATTATAATCAGCTTGGTCATATTATAATCAGCTTGGTCATATTATAATCAGCTTGGTCATATTATAATCAGCTTGGTCATATTATAATCAGCTTGGTCTTTAATCAGCTTGGTCATATTATAATCAGCTTGGTCTTTAATCAGCTTGGTCATATTATAATCAGCTTGGTCATATTATAATCAGCTTGGTCATATTATAATCAGCTTGGTCTTTAATCAGCTTGGTCATATTATAATCAGCTTGGTCTTTAATCAGCTTGGTCATATTATAATCAGCTTGGTCATATTATAATCAGCTTGGTCATATTATAATCAGCTTGGTCTTTAATCAGCTTGGTCATATTATAATCAGCTTGGTCATATTATAATCAGCTTGGTCATATTATAATCAGCTTGGTCATATGGTCATATTATAATCAGCTTGGTCATATTATAATCAGCTTGGTCATATTATAATCAGCTTGGTCATATTATAGTCAGCTTGGTCTTTAATCAGCTTGGTCATATTATAATCAGCTTGGTCTTTAATCAGCTTGGTCATATTATAATCAGCTTGGTCATATTATAATCAGCTTGGTCTTTAATCAGCTTGGTCATATTATAATCAGCTTGGTCATATTATAATCAGCTTGGTCATATTATAATCAGCTTGGTCTTTAATCAGCTTGGTCATATTATAATCAGCTTGGTCATATTATAATCAGCTTGGTCTTTAATCAGCTTGGTCATATTATAATCAGCTTGGTCATATTATAATCAGCTTGGTCATATTATAATCAGCTTGGTCTTTAATCAGCTTGGTCATATTATAATCAGCTTGGTCATATTATAATCAGCTTGGTCTTTAATCAGCTTGGTCATATTATAATCAGCTTGGTCATATTATAATCAGCTTGGTCATATTATAATCAGCTTGGTCATATTATAATCAGCTTGGTCATATTATAATCAGCTTGGTCATATTATAATCAGCTTGGTCATATTATAATCAGCTTGGTCATGGACAATGGCGGTGTGAATGGGGACTGTCCCATTGCCTGTGTGTCATCTACATGGTTTCACGCAAAGAGCTTCTACCCCCAAGCCACAACACTGCTGAACAATTCATCAAATGGCCACCAGACAATTTACATTGACACCTCTCCATTAGTTTTGGACACTGCTGCTACTTATTATCTATGCATAGTCACTTCCCCCCTACCTACATGTACAAATGACCTCTAACCTGTATCCCCACACACTGACTCTGTACCTGTACGCCCTGTATATTGCCTCCACATTGACTCTGTACCGGTACCCCTGTATATTGCCTCCACATTGACTCTGTACCGGTACCCCCTGTATATAGCCTCCACATTGACTCTGTACCAGTACCCCCTGTATATAGCCTCCACATTGACTCTGTACCAGTACCCCTGTATATAGCCTCCACATTGACTCTGTACTGGTACCCCCTGTATATAGCCTCCACATTGACTCTGTACTGGTACCCCCTGTATATATTTTCTTAACTCTTCTTGAACTGCACTGTTGGTTGAGGGCCTGCGTGCCTGCTGCCTATATTCTCATAGCTTAGCCTTTCTCTAGACAGCTGCCTATATTCACATAGCTTAGCCTTTCTCTAGACAGCTGCCTATATTCCCATAGCTTAGCCTTTCTTTAGACAGCTGCCTATATTCTCATAGCTTAGCCTTTCTCTAGACAGCTGCCTATATTCCCATAGTTTAGCCTTTCTTCAGACAGCTGCCTATATTCCCATAGCTTAGCCTTTCTCTAGACAGCTGCCTATATTCCCATAGCTTAGCCTTTCTCTAGACAGCTGCCTATATTCCCATAGCTTAGCCTTTCTCTAGACAGCTGCCTATATTCCCATAGCTTAGCCTTTCTCTAGACAGCTGCCTATATTCCCATAGTTTAGCCTTTCTTCAGACAGCTGCCTATATTCCCATAGCTTAGCCTTTCTCTAGACAGCTGCCTATATTCTCATAGCTTAGCCTTTCTCTAGACAGCTGCCTATATTCCCATAGCTTAGCCTTTCTCTAGACAGCTGCCTATATTCCCATAGCTTAGCCTTTCTCTAGACAGCTGCCTATATTCCCATAGTTTAGCCTTTCTTCAGACAGCTGCCTATATTCCCATAGCTTAGCCTTTCTCTAGACAGCTGCCTATATTCTCATAGCTTAGCCTTTCTCTAGACAGCTGCCTATATTCCCATAGCTTAGCCTTTCTCTAGACAGCTGCCTATGGCTGCATTGCTAAACATAGGTCACTACTTCAAAAGTCAAAGGTAGTGGATTATATAGGGGACAGGGTGCCATAGGGCTCTGATCTAAAGTAGTGCACAATATAGGGAATCGGGTGCCATAGGGTTCTGGTCTAACGTAGTGCACTATATAGGGAATAGGGTGCTGTTAGGTTCTGGTCTAAAGTAGTGCACTATATAGGGAATAGGGCTCTTGTCTAAAGTAGTGCACTATATAGGGAATAGGGCTCTTGTCTAAAGTAGTGCACTATATAGGGAATTGGGTGCCATATGGCCCTGGTGTAAAGTAGTGCACTATATAGGGAATAGGGTGCTGTTGGGTTCTGGTCTAAAGTAGTGCACTATATAGGGAATAGGGCTCTTGTCTAAAGTAGTGCACTATATAGGGAATAGGGCTCTTGTCTAAAGTAGTGATTTATATAGGGAATAGGGCTCCATAGGGGTCTGGTCTAAAGTAGTGCACTATATAGGGAATAGGGCTCCATAGGGTTCTGGTCTAAAGTAGTACACTATATAGGGAATAGGGCTCCATAGGGTTCTGGTCTAAAGTAGTGATTTATAGGGAATCGGGTGCCACGTGGGACGCTGCCATGTTGCATCAACACTTACAGCCTCTGTAGTCCAGTGTACAGCTCCATGTCCACGTCTCTAAAGTAGTGCACTATATAGGGAATAGGGCTCTGGTCTAAAGTAGTGCACTTACAGCCTCTGTAGTCCAGTGTACAGCTCCATGTCCACGTCTCTCAGAGTCTGCAGTCCTGTCCAGTTCTCTATGTGTCTGAAACAGAGTAACAAATCATTTTCAGTAGTAGTAACAGGGCAGTAGTAGTAACATGGCAGCACTAACAGGGCAGTAGTAACAGGGCAGTAGTAGTAACAGGGCAGCAGTAACAGGGCAGTAGTAACAGGGTAGTAGTAACAGTAGTAACAGGGCAGCAGTAGTAACAGGGCAGCAGTAACAGGGCAGTAGTAGTAACAGGGCAGTAGTAGTAACAGGGCAGCAGTAACAGGGCAGTAGTAACAGGGTAGTAGTAACAGTAGTAACAGGGCAGCAGTAGTAACAGGGCAGTAGTAACAGGGTAGTAGTAACAGGGCAGCAGTAGTAACAGGGCAGTAGTAACAGGGCAGTAGTAACAGGGCAGCAGTAGTAACAGGGCAGTAGTAACAGGGCAGTAGTAGTAACAGGGCAGCAGTAACAGGGCAGTAGTAGTAACAGGGCAGCAGTAGTAACAGAGCAGTAGTAGTAACAGGGCAGCAGTAGTAACAGGGCAGTAGTAACAGGGCAGTAGTAGTAACAGGGCAGTAGTAGTAACAGGGCAGCAGTAACAGGGCAGCAGTAACAGGGCAGCAGTAACAGGGCAGTAGTAACAGGGCAGCAGTAACAGGGCAGCAGTAACAGGGCAGTAGTAACAGGGCAGTAGTAACAGGGCAGCAGTAACAGGGCAGTAGTAACAGGGCAGCAGTAACAGGGCAGTAGTAACAGGGCAGTAGTAACAGGGCAGCAGTAACAGGGCAGCAGTAAGAGGGAAGTAGTAACAGGGCAGTAGTAGTAACAGGGCAGCAGTAGTAACAGGGCAGTAGTAACAGGGTAGCAGTAACAGGGCAGCAGTAACAGGGCAGCAGTAACAGGGCAGTAGTAACAGGTAGCAGTAACAGGGCAGTAGTAACAGGGCAGCAGTAACAGGGCAGCAGTAACAGGGCAGTAGTAACAGGGCAGTAGTAACAGGGCAGCAGTAACAGGGCAGTAGTAACAGGGCAGCAGTAACAGGGCAGCACTAACAGGGCAGCAGTAACAGGGCAATAGTAACAGGGCAATAGTAACAGGGCAATAGTAACATGGCAGCAGTAACAGGGCAGCAGTAACAGGGCAGTAGTAACAGGGCAGTAGTAACAGGGCAGCAGTAACAGGGCAGCAGTAACAGGGCAGTAGTAACAGGGCAGTAGTAGTAACAGGGCAGCAGTAGTAACAGGGCAGTAGTAACAGGGTAGCAGTAACAGGGCAGTAGTAACAGGGCAGTAGTAACAGGGAAGTAGTAACAGGGCAGCAGTAACAGGGCAGCAGTAACAGGGCAGCAGTAACAGGGCAGTAGTAACAGGGCAATAGTAACAGGGCAGCACTAACAGGGCAGCAGTAACAGGGCAGTAGTAACAGGGCAATAGTAACAGGGCAGCAGTAACAGGGCAGTAGTAACAGGGCAGTAGTAACAGGGCAGCAGTAACAGGGCAGCAGTAACAGGGCAGTAGTAACAGGGCAGTAGTAACAGGGCAGCAGTAACAGGGCAGTAGTAACAGGGCAGCAGTAACAGGGCAGTAGTAACAGGGCAGTAGTAGTAACAGGGCAGCAGTAGTAACAGGGTAGCAGTAACAGGGCAGTAGTAACAGGGCAGTAGTAACAGGGCAGCAGTAACAGGGTAGCAGTAACAGGGTAGCAGTAACAGGGTAGCAGTAACAGGGCAGCAGTAACGGGGCAGCACTAACAGGGCAGCAGTAACAGGGCAGTAGTAACAGGGTAGTAGTAACAGGGCAGCAGTAACAGGGCAGTAGTAACAGGGCAGCAGTAACAGAGCAGTAGTAACAGGGCAGTAGTAACAGTAGTAACAGGGCAGCAGTAACAGGGCAGTAGTAACAGGGCAGCAGTAACAGGGCAGTAGTAACAGGGCAGTAGTAACAGTAGTAACAGGGCAGCAGTAACAGGGTAGCAGTAACAGGGCAGCAGTAACAGGGCAGCAGTAACAGGGCAGTAGTAACAGGGCAGCAGTAACAGGGCAGCAGTAACAGGGCAGTAGTAACAGGGCAGTAGTAACAGGGCAGCAGTAACAGGGCAGTAGTAACAGGGCAGCAGTAACAGGGCAGTAGTAACAGGGCAGTAGTAACAGGGCAGTAGTAACAGGGCAGCAGTAACAGGGCAGCAGTAAGAGGGAAGTAGTAACAGGGCAGTAGTAGTAACAGGGCAGCAGTAGTAACAGGGCAGTAGTAACAGGGTAGCAGTAACAGGGCAGTAGTAACAGGGCAGCAGTAACAGGGCAGCAGTAACAGGGCAGTAGTAACAGGTAGCAGTAACAGGGCAGTAGTAACAGGGCAGCAGTAACAGGGCAGCAGTAACAGGGCAGTAGTAACAGGGCAGTAGTAACAGGGCAGCAGTAACAGGGCAGTAGTAACAGGGCAGCAGTAACAGGGCAGCACTAACAGGGCAGCAGTAACAGGGCAATAGTAACAGGGCAATAGTAACAGGGCAATAGTAACAGGGCAGCAGTAACAGGGCAGCAGTAACAGGGCAGTAGTAACAGGGCAGTAGTAACAGGGCAGTAGTAACAGGGCAGCAGTAACAGGGCAGCAGTAACAGGGCAGTAGTAACAGGGCAGTAGTAACAGGGCAGTAGTAGTAACAGGGCAGCAGTAGTAACAGGGCAGTAGTAACAGGGTAGCAGTAACAGGGCAGTAGTAACAGGGCAGTAGTAACAGGGAAGTAGTAACAGGGCAGCAGTAACAGGGCAGCAGTAACAGGGCAGCAGTAACAGGGCAGTAGTAACAGGGCAATAGTAACAGGGCAGCACTAACAGGGCAGCAGTAACAGGGCAGTAGTAACAGGGCAATAGTAACAGGGCAGCAGTAACAGGGCAGTAGTAACAGGGCAGTAGTAACAGGGCAGCAGTAACAGGGCAGCAGTAACAGGGCAGTAGTAACAGGGCAGTAGTAACAGGGCAGCAGTAACAGGGCAGTAGTAACAGGGCAGCAGTAACAGGGCAGTAGTAACAGGGCAGTAGTAGTAACAGGGCAGCAGTAGTAACAGGGTAGCAGTAACAGGGCAGTAGTAACAGGGCAGTAGTAACAGGGCAGCAGTAACAGGGTAGCAGTAACAGGGTAGCAGTAACAGGGTAGCAGTAACAGGGCAGCAGTAACGGGGCAGCACTAACAGGGCAGCAGTAACAGGGCAGTAGTAACAGGGTAGTAGTAACAGGGCAGCAGTAACAGGGCAGTAGTAACAGGGCAGCAGTAACAGGGCAGTAGTAACAGGGCAGTAGTAACAGTAGTAACAGGGCAGCAGTAACAGGGCAGTAGTAACAGGGCAGTAGTAACAGGGTAGCAGTAACAGGGTAGTAGTAACAGGGCAGTAGAAACAGGGCAGCAGTAACAGGGCAGTAGTAACAGGGTAGCAGTAACAGGGTAGTAGTAACAGGGCAGTAGTAACAGGTCAGTAGTAACAGGGCAGTAGTAACAGGGCAGCAGCCGTCGTTTTAGAAACATTAGTTTCTTAAGCAAAAGTTTGTTCATCCATTTTCATTTAAATTTCAATTATGTTACAGAGCTGTTATCCTGTTGGATACTGATAGATGCAGATGCTCAAATTCACTAGTGCAAAATGTCAATATGCTATATTAAAGCTGTTTAATTTGACCCTGAGTGTAGGTTATTTCCCTGACATCTGGAATCAAGGACTCATAACCCCAATCTTTAAGAACAGAGACAAATTTGACCCAAACAATTACAGTAACCTGGGGAAAGGTTTTCTGTAGTATCATAAATGTAAGAGTTCTTAACTTCCTTAATAAGCACAATGTCTTGAGTAAAAGCCCAATTGGATTTATACCAAAACATCACACAACTGATCATATTTACACCCTGATAGATTAACATGTCCACCAAAATAATCCTAAAATGTATTCTTGCTTTATCGACTTCCAAAAAGCATTTGATTCTATTTGGCAGACAGGACTGTTCTGCAAAGTTATTGAAAGTGGTGTAGCGGGTAAAACATGACATAATTAAATCAATGTCTACTGCCAATATGTGCTGCGTCAAAACTGGCAAGAAAAGAACATCATTCTTTAACCAGGGGGCGGAGCCTTCACCAGGGATGCAAAAGCCCTGCAGTCTTCAATATTTACATCAACGAATTGGCCACTATTCTAGAAAAATCCTCAACTCATGGTGTCAGTCTCCACAGTTCAGAGGTTAAATGCCTGCTCTTCGCAGATGACCTATGCCTGCTGTCACCCAGAGCACCTGGTCTACAGCAGTACTGCCAGACCTGGGCCCTGGCAGTAAACCCCAAAAATACTAAAATAATGATTTTCCAGAGAAGATCCAGATCTCAGGGAATTAGTCCAAAATATATAGAGTACTGCGCACAGTACAATTACTTAGGTTAAAAAACAAGCTAAACTGGACACCGTAATGATGCAGTGAATTAACTGAGAGAGGAAGTATGCAGGGCATTCTACTTAATTAAAAAACGAATTCAATACCTATTAAAATAGGGTTTTAACTAATTGAATGTGTCATTGAATAAATGATACTAGTGGTAATGGTAGAAGTAGAGATATGAGAGAAATACATTACACTAGTGGTAATGGGGGAATCCCGTCCAACAACACAGTAGTGTTGACAGATGACTGATGAGAGGAGGAATCCTGTCCAACAACACAGTAGTGTTGACAGATGACTGATGAGGATGAATCCTGTCCAACATCAGAGTAGTGTTGACTGATGAGAGGAGGAATCCTGTCCAACAGAGTAGTGTTGACTGATGAGGAGGAATCCTGTCCAACAACAGTCTAGTGTTGACTGATGAGAGGAGGAATCCTGTCCAACATCAGAGTAGTGTTGACTGATGAGAGGAGGAATCCTGTCCAACAACAGTCTAGTGTTGACTGATGAGGAGGAGGAATCCTGTCCAACATCAGAGTAGTGTTGACTGATGAGAGGAGGAATCCTGTCCAACAACACAGTAGTGTTGACAGATGACTGATGAGAGGAGGAATCCTGTCCAACATCAGAGTAGTGTTGACTGATAAGGAGGAATCCTGTCCAACATCAGAGTAGTGTTGACTGATGAGAGGAGGAATCCTGTCCAACAACAGTCTAGTGTTGACTGATGAGAGGAGGAATCCTGTCCAACAACAGAGTAGTGTTGACTGATGAGAGGAGGAATCCTGTCCAACATCAGAGTAGTGTTGACTGATGAGAGGAGGAATCCTGTCCAACATCAGAGTAGTGTTGACTGATGAGAGGAGGAATCCTGTCCAACATCAGAGTAGTGTTGACTGATGAGAGGAGGAATCCTGTCCAACATCAGAGTAGTGTTGACTGATGAGAGGAGGAATCCTGTCCAACATCAGAGTAGTGTTGACTGATGAGAGGAGGAATCCTGTCCAACAACACAGTAGTGTTGACTGATGAGAGGAGGAATCCTGTCCAACATCAGAGTAGTGTTGACTGATGAGAGGAGGAATCCTGTCCAACAACACAGTAGTGTTGACTGATGAGAGGAGGAATCCTGTCCAACAACAGTCGAGTGTTGACAGATGAGAGGGGTGTATACTAGGAGGGGAATATGATAGTCCTATATCATACTGTAGCACACCAAAGTATACCCTCAGAGACAACAAGGTACCGTCCCAAATGACTATTTCCTAAATAGTGCACTACTTTTGACCAGAGATAGTGCACTACTTTTGACCAGAGCCCTATAGGAATGTAGGGAATAGGGTGCCATTTGAGTGCTTACCAAAATATAGAAGTAGTGTAATAGATGTAATACTGTGTGAAACCCTCCCTCCCTCCCTCCTCTCCTCTCCTCTCCTCTCCTCTCCTCTCCTCTCCTCTCCTCTCCTCTCCTCTCCTCTCCTCTCCTCTCCTCTCCTCTCCTCTCCTCTCCACTGAGGAATCACTTCTATTTGTTGTTAAACCAACTCAATATTTCACGATCTTGTCAAGAGGCCACCCTACACAAACATCCAAAGGTCTCCCAAATTGTAATCTTCTCTGATTCTCTCTGTTGTTTCCAATAGGGCTGATTCTCTCTATTGATTCCAACAGGACTGTCTCTACATGATTTATGAGGTGGTTATTATGATCTACAACACTGCTACTTCTGACTTAATGTGGCAATGTTAAATAAAATATAACATCTCAGGAGTGTTCTCCCTGCATTCTACATTCACTTCTTTTCCTTTCCATTTCATCTCTGTGACCTTCTGTTCCCTCTCTGTCCCTTTCTGTTCCCTTTCTGTTCCCTTTCCCTTTCTGTTCCCTTTCTGTTCCCTTTCCATTTCCTCTCTGTCCCTTTCTGTTCCCTTCTGTTCCCTTTCTGTTTCCTCTCTGTTTCCTTTCTGTTCCCTTTCTGTTCCCTCTCTGTCCCTTTCTGTTCCCTTTCCCTTTCTGTTCCCTCTCTGTTTCCTTTCTGTTCCCTTTCTGTTCCCTTTCTGTTCCCTTTCTGTTCCCTTTCCCTTTCTGTTCCCTCTCTGTCCCTCTCTGTTCCCTTTCTGTTCCCTTTCTGTTTCCTTTCTGTTCCCTTTCTGTTCCCTCTCTGTCCCTCTCTGTCCCTCTCTGTTCCCTTTCTGTTCCCTTTCTGTCCCTTTCTGTTTCCTCTCTGTCCCTTTCTGTTTCCTTTCTGTTCCCTTTCTGTTTCCTTTCTGTTTCCTCTCTGTCCCTCTCTGTCCCTCTCTGTCCCTTTCTGTTCCCTCTCTGTTCCCTTTCTGTTCCCTTTCTGTTTCCTCTCTGTCCCTTTCTGTTCCCTTTCTGTTTCCTCTCTGTCCCTTTCTGTTCCCTTTCTGTTTCCTCTCTGTTCCCTCTCTGTCCCTTTCTGTTCCCTTTCTGTTTCCTTTCTGTTTCCTCTCTGTTCCCTCTCTGTCCCTTTCTGTTCCCTTTCTGTTTCCTCTCTGTCCCTTTCTGTTCCCTTTCTGTTTCCTTTCTGTTTCCTTTCTGTCCCTTTCTGTTCCCTTTCTGTTCCCTTTCTGTTCCCTCTCTGTCCCTTTCTGTTCCCTTTCTGTTCTCGTTTCCTTTCTGTTCCCTTTCTGTTCCCTTTCTGTTTCCTTTCTGTTCCCTTTCTGTTCCCTTTCTGTTCCCTCTCTGTCCCTTTCTGTTTCCTTTCTGTTTCCTTTCTGTTTCCTCTCTGTCCCTCTCTGTCCCTCTCTGTCCCTCTCTGTCCCTTTCTGTTCCCTCTCTGTTCCCTTTCTGTTCCCTTTCTGTTCCCTTTCTGTTTCCTTTCTGTTCCCTTTCTGTTTCCTCTCTGTTCCCTTTCTGTTTCCTTTCTGTTCCCTTTCTGTTTCCTCTCTGTTTCCTCTCTGTCCCTTTCTGTTCCCTCTCTGTCCCTTTCTGTTCCCTTTCTGTTTCCTTTCTGTTTCCTTTCTGTTTCCTTTCTGTTTCCTCTCTGTTCCCTTTCTGTTCCCTTTCTGTTCCCTTTCTGTTTCCTTTCTGTTTCTGTTTCCTTTCTGTTTCCTCTCTGTTTCCTCTCTGTCCCTTTCTGTTCCCTCTCTGTCCCTTTCTGTTCCCTTTCTGTTTCCTTTCTGTTTCCTTTCTGTTTCCTTTCTGTTTCCTCTCTGTTTCCTCTCTGTTCCCTTTCTGTTCCCTTTCTGTTTCCTTTCTGTTTCTGTTCCCTTTCTGTTTCCTTTCTGTTTCTGTTTCCTTTCTGTTTCCTTTCTGTTCCCTTTCTGTTTCCTCTCTGTTTCCTCTCTGTCCCTTTCTGTTCCCTCTCTGTCCCTTTCTGTTCCCTTTCTGTTTCCTTTCTGTTTCCTTTCTGTTTCCTTTCTGTTTCCTTTCTGTTTCCTTTCTGTTCCCTCTCTGTCCCTTTCTGTTCCCTTTCTGTTTCCTTTCTGTTCCCTTTCTGTTTCCTCTCTGTTCCCTTTCTGTTCCCTTTCTGTTCCCTTTCTGTTTCCTTTCTGTTTCTGTTTCCTCTCTGTTCCCTTTCTGTTCCCTTTCTGTTCCCTTTCTGTTTCCTCTCTGTCCCTTTCTGTTCCCTTTCTGTTCCCTTTCCCTTTCTGTTTCCTTTCTGTTCCCTTTCTGTTCCCTCTCTGTCCCTTTCTGTTCCCTTTCTGTTTCCTCTCTGTTCCCTTTCCCTTTCTGTTTCCTTTCTGTTCCCTTTCTGTTCCCTTTCTGTTCCCTTTCTGTTTCCTCTCTGTTCCCTTTCCCTTTCTGTTTCCTTTCTGTTCCCTTTCTGTTCCCTTTCTGTTTCCTTTCTGTTCCCTTTCCCTTTCTGTTTCCTCTCTGTCCCTTTCTGTTCCCTTTCTGTTTCCTTTCTGTTTCCTTTCTGTTCCCTTTCTGTTTCCTCTCTGTTTCCTTTCTGTTCCCTTTCTGTTCCCTTTCTGTTTCCTTTCTGTTTCTGTTTCCTTTCTGTTTCCTTTCTGTTCCCTTTCTGTTTCCTCTCTGTTTCCTCTCTGTCCCTTTCTGTTCCCTTTCTGTTCCCTTTCTGTTCCCTTTCTGTTTCCTTTCTGTTTCCTTTCTGTTCCCTCTCTGTCCCTTTCTGTTTCCTCTCTGTTCCCTTTCTGTTCCCTTTCTGTTTCCTTTCTGTTCCCTTTCCCTTTCTGTTTCCTCTCTGTTCCCTTTCT
Organism: Oncorhynchus gorbuscha; assembly: GCF_021184085.1. Lineage (NCBI taxonomy): Eukaryota > Metazoa > Chordata > Actinopteri > Salmoniformes > Salmonidae > Oncorhynchus > Oncorhynchus gorbuscha. The sequence continues at coordinate 27,282 of NW_025745902.1, read as the reverse complement.
GTTCCCTTTCTGTTTCCTCTCTGTTCCCTTTCTGTTCCCTCTCTGTCCCTTTCTGTTCCCTTTCTGTTCCCTTTCTGTTTCCTCTCTGTTTCCTTTCTGTTCCCTTTCTGTTTCCTTTCTGTTTCTGTTTCCTTTCTGTTTCCTTTCCCTTTCTGTTTCCTTTCTGTTTCCTTTCTGTTTCCTTTCCCTTTCTGTTTCCTTTCTGTATCTGTTTCCTTTCTGTTTCCTTTCTGTTTCCTTTCCCTTTCTGTTTCCTTTCTGTTTCCTTTCTGCTTCCTTTCTGTTCCCTTTCTGTTTCCTTTCTGTTTCCTTTCTGTTCCCTTTCCCTTTCTGTTTCCTTTCGGTTTCCTTTCTGTTCCCTTTCTGTTCCCTCTCTGTTCCCTTTGTTTCCTTTCTGTTTCCTTTCTGTTTCCTTTCTGTTCCCTTTGTTTCCTTTCTGTTTCCTTTCTGTTCCCTTTCTGTTTCCTTTCTGTTCCCTTTGTTTCCTTTCTGTTTCCTTTCTGTTCCCTTTCTGTTTCCTTTCTGTTTCCTTTCTGTTTCCTTTCTGTTTCCTTTCTGTTCCCTTTCCCTTTCTGTTTCCTTTCGGTTTCCTTTCTGTTCCCTTTCTGTTCCCTCTCTGTTCCCTTTGTTTCCTTTCTGTTTCCTTTCTGTTTCCTTTCTGTTCCCTTTGTTTCCTTTCTGTTTCCTTTCTGTTCCCTTTCTGTTCCCTTTGTTTCCTTTCTGTTTCCTTTCTGTTCCCCCTCTGTTCCCTTTCTGTTTCCTTTCTGTTTCCTTCCTGTTCCCTTTCTACTTCCTTTCTGTTTCCTTTCTACTTAATTTATGTTCCCTTTCTGTTCCCTTTCTACTTCCTTTCTGTTTCCTTTCTACTTCATTTCTGTTTCCTTTCTGTTTCCTTTCTGTTCCCTTTCTACTTCCTTTCTGTTTCCTTTCTACTTCATTTCTGTTCCCTTTCTGTTCCCTTTCTACTTCCTTTCTGTTTCCTTTCTACTTCATTTCTGTTCCCTTTCTGTTTCCTTTCTGTTCCCTCTCTGTTCCCTCTCTGTTCCCTTTCTGTTTCCTTTCTACTTCATTTATGTTCCCTTTCTGTTTCCTTTCTGTTTCCTTTCTGTTCCCTTTCTACTTCCTTTCTGTTCCCTTTCTGTTCCCTTTCTGTTCCCTTTCTGTTCCCTTTCTGTTTCCTTTCTGTTCCCTTTCTGCGAGAGAAAGTTACATCCACAATGTACAGTATGGAGCCCTGTGTTCTGTGTGGTCCAACAGTTAGTGTGGTGGACCTCGGATCACATGTCCAGTCTAGACTACTAGAGTCAGCACGGGTTCACATCTGACTCATACCGGATCACATGTCCAGTCTAGACTACTAGAGTCAGCACGGGTTCACAGCTGACTCATACCGGATCACATGTCCAGTCTAGACTACTAGAGTCAGCACGGGTTCACATCTGACTCATGCCCTTCTGACTCACAATCTCGCCCACCATTCCTGTCTTCTCTTCACTGTCTAATCCAAATCAAATGAATGAATAAATAAAAACCCACCCAAAAATATGGAATATGAGCATCAAGCATTACAAATACTATATTAACAAACTTAGGTGTTCAGAGCTCTTCTGTAAACAGGACAAACATAATCATGTTGTGATAATTATAGTCTAGCGAGGTCTGCTGGGGTAGCCCCCATTCTGCTCTCTGCTGGGGTAACCCCCAGTCTGCTCTCTGCTAACCCCCAGTCTGCTCTCTGCCGGGTAACCCCCAGTCTGCTCTCTGCTGGGGTAGCCCCATTCTGCTCTCTGCCGGGGTAGCCCCATTCTGCTCTCTGCCGGGGTAGCCCCCATTCTGCTCTCTGCCGGGGTAACCCCCAGTCTGCTCTCTGCCGGGGTAACCCCCAGTCTGCTCTCTGCCGGGGTAACCCCCAGTCTGCTCTCTGCCGGGGTAACCCCCAGTCTGCTCTCTGCCAGGGTAACCCCAGTCTGCTCTCTGCCGGGGTAGCCCCCAGTCTGCTCTCTGCCGGGGTAGCCCCAGTCTGCTCTCTGCCGGGGTAGCCCCCATTCTGCTCTCTGCCGGGGTAGCCCCCATCTGCTCTCTGCCGGGGTAACCCCCATTCTGCTCTCTGCCGGGGTAACCCCCATTCTGCCTCTGCCGGGGTAACCCCCAGTCTGCTCTCTGCCGGGGTAACCCCCAGTCTGCTCTCTGCCGGGGTAACCCCCAGTCTGCTCTCTGCCGGGGTAACCCCCAGTGTGCTCTCTGCCAGGGTAACCCCCAGTCTGCTCTCTGCTGGGGTAACCCCCAGTCTGCTCTCTGCTGGGGTAGCTCACAGTCTGCTCTCTGCTGGGGTAGCCCACAGTCTGCCGGGGTAGCCCCCAGTCTGCTGGGGTAGCCCACAGTCTGCTCTCTGCTGGGGTAACCCACAGTCTGCTCTCTGCTGGGGTAACCCACAGTCTGCTCTCTGCTGGGGTAACCCACAGTCTGCTCTCTGCTGGGGTAGCCCACAGTCTGCCGGGGTAGACCCCAGTCTGCTCTCTGCTGGGGTAGCCCCCAGTCTGCTCTCTGCTGGGGTAGCCCCCAGTCTGCTCTCTGCTGGGGTAGCCCCCAGTCTGCTCTCTGCTGGGGTAGACCCCAGTCTGCTCTCTGCCGGGGTAGCCCACAGTCTGCTCTCTGCCGGGGTAGACCCCAGTCTGCTCTCTGCCCGGGTAGCCCACAGTCTGCTCTCAAAGAAATGCCACCCCACACCATGACTGACCCACCGCCAAACCGGTCATGCTGGAGGATGTAGCAAGCAGCAGAACGTTCTCCACGACGTCTCCAGACCCTGTCATGTCTGTCACGTGCTCAGTGTGAACCTGCTTTCATCCGTGAAGAGCACAGGGCGCCAGTGGCGAATTTGCCAGTCTTGGTGTTCTCTGGCAAATTCCAAACGTCCTGCACGGTGTTGGGCTACAGTGTAAGTACAACCCCCACCTGTGGACGTCGGGCCCTCATACCACCCTCACGGTGTTGGGCTGTTAGCACAACCCCCACCTGTGGACGTCGGGCCCTCATACCAGCCTCATGGAGTCTGTTTCTGACCGTTTGAGCAGACACATTCAGACATGCACATTTGTGGCCTGCTGGAGGTCATTTTGCAGGGCTCTGGCAGTGCTCCTCCTGCTCCTCCTTGCAAAGGCGGAGGTAGCGGTCCTGCTGCTGGGTTGTTGCCCTCCTACGGCCTCCTCCACGTCTCCTGATGTACTGGCCTGTCTCCTGGTAGCGCCTCCATGCTCTGGACACTACGCTGACAGACACAGCAAACCTTCTTGCCACAGCTCACATTATATATAATATAATAATAATATATGCCATTTAGCAGACGCTTTTATCCAAAGCGACTTACAGTCATGTGTGCATACATTCTACGTATGGGTGGTCCCGGGATCGAACCCACTACTCTGGCGTTACAAGCGCCATGCTCTACCAACTGAGCTACAGAAGGACCGAAGGACATTGATATGCCATCCTGGATGAGCTGCATTACCTGAGCCACTTGTGTGGGTTGTAGACTCCGTCTCATGCTACCACTAGAGTGAAAGCACCGCCAGCATTCAAAAGTGACCAAAACATCAGCCAGGAAGCATAGGAACTGAGAAGTGGTCTGTGGTCCCCACCTGCAGAACCACTCCTTTATTGGGGGTGTCTTGCTAAATGCCTATAATTTCCACCTGTTGTCTATTCCATTTGCACAACAGCATGTGAAATGTATTGTCAATCAGTGTTGCTTCCTAAGTGGACAGTTTGATTTCACAGAAATGTGATTGACTTGGGGTTACATTGTGTTTTGTAAGTGTTCCCTTTATTTTTTTGAGCAGTGTATATACATGGATTGCAATTGTTCCCCGAATGAGTGAGCCTTCCTGTGTGAAGGATTAGCATTTCAATTGTTATAATTATTAACTCTGTAGTGACTTCTTAGTCGACCCCCACTTCTCCTTTTGTCTAACAAGCTGCCATGCCGGTTCAGCCCACTAGGGGCACATTCTCATTTCATGTTTCATTCTTCTTAGTCGACTCCCACTTTCATTCTTCTTAGTCGACTCCCACTTCTCCTTTGTCCAACAAGCCGCCATGCCGGTTTAGCCCACTAGGGCACATCCTCCTATCATTACATTTACCTTTGTTTGTTCGTTGATGCATTTCTGTGAATTACTTAGTTAGTAATAAATAAATGATTTAAGACAATTGATGTATGGATGACTCATAGTGAAGACTGGGTTCGTGCAGATAACCAACAATTTACGACATTTGGAATGAGACTAACGTGAGGTAAAGTAAATAATCAATTAATTTGAAGACTAATTGATCAGATAAAATATCTGAAAAGTTAATTTTCGGAAATGATAACTTTATAATGTGAATATATTTCCTTGGTGCCCCGACTTCCTAGTTAATTAGTTGATCGCATAGTAACTAATTACAGAGAATCTTTGATAAAAACTATCAGTCTTCAGTTAATGATTGTAAAAAAACATTTGATTTGATTTGTAAAGACACGACACTGGCCATGGACACAAAATATTGATGTTTTGTTCCCGAGCCACTTAGTTGGCCACTTTTGCCTTATGGCAAGGTGCTCCATCAGGCTGGAAAGGGCATTGTTCATCACCAAACTGTTCCTGGATGGTTGGGAGAAGTTGCTCTCGGAGGATGTGTTGGTACCATTCTTTATTCATGGCTGTGTTCTTATGCAAAATTGTGAGTGAGCCGACTCCCTTGGCAGAGAAGCAACCCCACACATGAATGGTCTCAGGATGCTTTACTGTTGGCATGACACAGGACTGATGGTAGCGCTCATCTTGTCTTCTCCAGACAAGCTTTTTCCGGATGCCCCAAACGATCAGAAAGGGGATTCATCAGAGAAAATGACTTTACCCAAGTCCTCAGCGGTCCAATCCCTGTACCTTTTGCAGAATATCAGTCTGTCCCTGATGTTTTTCCTGGAGAGAAGTGGCTTCTTTGCTGCCATTCTTGACACCAGGCCATCCCCCAAAAGTCTTCGCCTCACTGTGCCTGCAGATGCACTCACACCTGCCTGTTGCCATTCCTGAGCAAGCTCTGTACTGGTGGTGCCCCGATCCCGCAGCTGAATCAATTTAGGATTACGGTCCTGGCACTTGCTGGACTTTCTTGGACGCCCTGAAGCCTTCTTCACAACAATTGGACCGCTCTCCTTGAAGTACTTGATGATCCGTTAAATGGTTGAAGCCCTTTTTGTGCAAAGCAATGATGACGGCACGTGTTTCCTTGCAGGTAACCATGGTTGACAGGGGAATAACAATGATTCCAAGCTCCACCCTCCTTTTGAAGCTTCCAGTGTGTTATTCGAACTCAATCAGCATGAGAGAGTGATCTCCAGCCTTGTCCTCGTCAACACTCACACCTGTGTTAACGAGAGAATCACTGACATGATGTCAGCTGGTCCTTTTGTGGCAGGGCTGAAATGCAGAGATTTTTTTTGGGGGGGGGGGGGGATTTAGTTCATTTGCATGGCAAAGAGGGTCTTTCCAATTAATTGCAATTCATCTGATCACTCATCATAACATTCAGGAGTATATGCAAATTGCCATCATACAAACTGAGGCAGCAGACTTTGTGAAAATTAATATTTGTGTCATTCTCAAAACATTTGGCCACGACTGTACACTGACTTCCTGTTAAAGCTCGGGCTGATTTCAAGGTTTTACTGCTAACTTACAAAGCATTACATGGACTTGCTCCTACCTCTGATTTGGTCCTGCCGTAGGCCTCCTAATTGTTCCTAGACTTTCTAAGCAAACAGCTGGAGGCAGGGCTTTCTCTTATACAGCTCCATTTTTATGGAATGGTCTGCCTACCCATGTGAGAGACGCAGACTCTGTCTCAACCTTTAAAAGTCTTGATTGAAGAATCATCTCTTCAGTAGGTCAGATGATTCAGTGTAGTCTGTCCTCACACACATCTCTCTGACCTTATATTGCTGTCCTCACAAAAACACACACAGCAACTCTCTACAGCCAATGAACTAAACAAATTCTTCACCCGCTTTGAAACAGGGGTCACCCCCACTACCCTGGCCTGTCTGGAGGAGGGTGTCATGGCAACCAAGAGCCCGGGGCCTGATCACATCAGTGGTCGTGTCTAGAAACACTGTTCAGCTGAGAGGTGTCTTCTGCTCTGTCTTTCAGAGGTCCCTGGATACATTACACTCAGCTGAGAGGTGTCTTCTGCTCTCTCTTTCAGAGGTCCCTGGATACATTCCACTCAGCTGAGAGGTGTCTTCTGCTCTCTCTTTCAGAGGTCCCTGGATACATTCCACTCAGCTGAGAGCTGTCTTTATGTTGCTAGCGTAGCCTTCAGGCTAGTCAGTCACACCCCTCTGACTTTATGTTGCTAGGTGTCTTCAGGCTGCAGTCACACCCCTCTGACTTTATGTTGCTAGAGGTCCCTGGATACATTCACACTCAGCTGAGACTTGTATGTTGCTCTCTCTTCAGGCTAGTCAGTCACACACACCCCTCTGACTTTATGTTGCTAGGTGCCTTCAGGCTGTCAGTCAGACCCCCTGACTTTATGTTGCACGTCAGCCTTCAGGCTAGTCAGTCACACACACCCCTCTGACTTTATGTTGCTAGCGTAGCCTTCAGGCTAGTCAGTCACATCCCTGGTTCTAGTTCTGAAAGCATCTTCTGGTTATTAAGTACAGATGCTTCATTAGTATGTCGTGTTCCTGCTCCTCGCTAGCTGCAGATGTGTGACTGCGTGGGAGAAGACGGGTCACATGGTCTTTTTATTACAGCTCTGTATGCAGGGTCCAAACACTCCCCTCCCCACTCCCCCTCCTCTCCTCCCACCACCCCTACTCCCCTCCCCATTCCTCTCCTCCCACCACCCCTACTCCCCTCCCCACTCCCCTCCTCTCGTCCCCCTACCTCCCCTCCTCAGGTCCTCTCCTCCCACCACCCCTGGACTCCCCTCCCCAGCTCCCCCTCCTGGTCCTCCCCCTACCTCCCCTCCCACATCTCCTCCCACCACGCCCCTACACCCCTCCCCACTTCTCCTACTCGCCCTACCTCCCCTCCCAGAGGTCTCCTCCCACCACCCCTACACCCCTCCCCACTCCTCTCCTTCTGCTCCCTACCTCCCCTCCCACTCCCTCCTCCCACCACCCCTACACCCCTCCCCACTCCTCCCCTACTCGCCCTACCTCCCCTCCCACTCCTCTCCTCCCACCACTCCTACACCCCCTCCCCTACTCCCCCTACCTCCCTCTATCTCTTCTATACCATCCTCTTCATTACTCCCTCTCCTCTCCTCCTCTCCTCTCATCTCCTCCCTATCCCCTCTTGTTCTCTGGCTATGCTGTCTCCTCTCCTCTCTCTTCTCAGAGCCTCCCTCTACATTCCTCTCCTCTCCTCTCCTCTCCTCTCCTCGCTCTCCTCTCTTCTTCTCAGATGGTCCCTAGTTAAAACACAAAGACAGCCTCAGCTGCAAACTTGATGATATGCATATAACACAGAATTTACAGTGTCACTACCGGAGACAAGGTCTCCTCCATTTACACTGACAGGCCCTGTCTCCCTCCCCTCTCTCCCTCCCTCCTCTCTAGAGGTCCCTCCCTCCTTCTACTCCCTCCCCCTACTCCCTCCCTCCTCTCTTTCCCCCTACTCCCTCCCTCCTCTCTACTCCCTCCCCTCTCTCTACTCCCTCCCCTCTCTCTACTCCCTCCCCTCTCTCCTCCCCCTCTCTACTCCCTCCCCCCTCTACTCCCTCCCCTGACTTTATGTCCCTCCCCTCTAGCCCTCCCCCCTCTAATCCCTCCCTCCCCCCTCTGACTTTCCCTCCCCTCTACTCCCTCCCTCCCTCCCCCTCTACTCCCCCCCCCCTCTGACTTTCCCTCCCCTCTAGCCCTCCCTCCCCTCTACTCCCTCCCTCCCCTCTGACTCCCTCCCTCCCCTCTACTCCCTCCTCCCCTCTAGTCCTCCCTCCCCTCTGACTCCCTCCCTCCTCTCTACTCCCTCCCTCCTCTCTACTCCCTCCTTCCTCTCTCTCCCTCTGGTTTCCACATGGAACTAAAATGGTTCTACTTTGGTTCTTCAAAGGGTTCTCCTATAGCTGAAGAACTGTCTTTAGTTCTAGATAGCACCTTTCTTTCTAAGAGTAGGAGATGTAAGAGAGACTATTCTGCAGGCCAAATGGTACCCTATTCCGTTTATAGTGCACTACTTTAGACCAGGACCCTATTCCCTATATAGTGCACTACTTTAGACCAGAGCCCTATTCCCTATATAGTGCACTACTAAAGACCAGAGCCCTATTCCCTATATAGTGGTACTACTATAGACCAGAGCCCTATTCCTATATAGTGGTACTACTATAGACCAGAGCCCTATATAGTGGTACTACTATAGACCAGAGCCCTATATAGTGGTACTACTATAGACCAGAGCCCTATTCCCTATATAGTGCACTACTAAAGACCAGAGCCCTATTCCCTATATAGTGGTACTACTATAGACCAGAGCCCTATTCCCTATATAGTGGTACTACTATAGACCAGAGCCCTATTCCCTATATAGTGGTACTACTATAGACCAGAGCACTATTCCCTATATAGTGCACTACTTTAGACCAGGGCCCTATTCCGTTTATAGTGCACTACTTTAGACCAGGGCCCTATTCCGTTTATAGTGCACTACTTTATACCAGGACCCTATTCCCTATATAGTGCACTACTTTAGACCAGAGCCCTATTCCCTATATAGTGCACTACTTTAGACCAGAGACAAATGGAACTTATGGAGAATAGGGTGTTGTTTAGGACATAGCTATGCTTCTCAGCTCTGGTCAAAAGCAGTGCACTATAAAGGGAATAGGGTCCCTTTATAGCAGACAGGGACTCTTAATGGTCTCATCAAGCAGCCTCAGCCCCTCAGCCCCCCAGCCTCCCAGCCTCTCAGCCCCTCAGCCCCTCAGCCCCTCAGCCCCTCAGCCTCCTAGCCTCCTAGCCTCCTAGCCTCCTAGCCTCTCAGCCTCTCAGCCTCTCAGCCTCTCAGCCTCTCAGCCCCTCAAACAATTCAACAGAGCAGAGCTGCATGTACAAGACGTCAGCTGCCTGCTGTCTAGAAACAAAGTGCTCTGCTTTCCACATGAAGCCTTATCTTACTCACTGAACAGAGATCATTCTGAGACAAATTACTGTGAAAAACACTAGTGGGAATACACTGTAGCCTGGGGTCACAAGTGCTTCTAGGTTTCATACACTAGTGGGAATATAGGGCCTCTAGTCTTCATACACTAGTGGGAATATAGGGCCTCTAGTCCTCTAGGTTTCATACACTAGTGGGAATATAGGGTCTCTAGTCCTCTAGGTTTCATACACTAGTGGGAATATAGGGTCTCTAGTCCTCTAGTTTTCATACACTAGTGGGAATATAGGGCCTCTAGTTTTCATACACTAGTGGGAATATAGGGCCCCTAGTCCTCTAGGTTTCATACACTAGTGGGAATATAGGGTCTCTAGTCCTCTAGTTTTCATACACTAGTGGGAATATAGGGTCTCTAGTCCTCATACACTAGTGGGAATATAGGGTCTCTAGTCCTCTAGGTTTCATACACTAGTGGGAATATAGGGTCTCTAGTCCTCATACACTAGTGGGAATATAGGGTCTCTAGTCCTCATACACTAGTGGGAATATAGGGTCTCTAGTCCTCTAGGTTTCATACACTAGTGGGAATATAGGGCCTCTAGTCCTCATACACTAGTGGGAATATAGGGTCTCTAGTCCTCTAGGTTTCATACACTAGTGGGAATATAGGGCCTCTAGTCCTCTAGTTTTCATACACTAGTGGGAATATAGGGCCTCTAGTCCTCATACACTAGTGGGAATATAGGGTCTCTAGTCCTCATACACTAGTGGGAATATAGGGCCTCTAGTCCTCTAGGTTTCATACACTAAATATAGGGCCTCTAGTCTCTAGGTTTCATAACTAGTGGGAATATAGGGTCTCTAGTTTCTAGTTTTCACACACTAGTGGGAATATAGGGTCTCTAGTCCTCATACACTAGTGGGAATATAGGGTCTCTAGTCCTCATACACTAGTGGGAATATAGGGTCTCTAGTCCTCTAGTTTTCATACAAATGGGAATATGGAGGGCCTCTAGTCCTCTAGGTTTCATACACTAGTGGGAATATAGGGTCTCTAGTCCTCTAGGTTTCATACACTAGTGGGAATATAGGGTCTCTAGTCCTCTAGTTTTCACACACTAGTGGGAATATAGGGTCTCTAGTCCTCATACACTAGTGGGAATATAGGGTCTCTAGTCCTCATACACTAGTGGGAATATAGGGTCTCTAGTCCTCTAGTTTTCATGCACTAGTGGGAATATAGGGTCTCTAGTCCTCTAGGTTTCATACACTAGTGGGAATATAGGGTCTCTAGTCCTCATACACTAGTGGGAATATAGGGTCTCTAGTCCTCTAGGTTTCATACACTAGTGGGAATATAGGGTCTCTAGTCCTCTAGGTTTCATACACTAGTGGGAATATAGGGTCTCTAGTCCTCATACACTAGTGGGAATATAGGGTCTCTAGTCCTCTAGGTTTCATACACTAGTGGGAATATAGGGTCTCTAGTCCTCATACACTAGTGGGAATATAGGGTCTCTAGTCCTCTAGTTTTCATACACTAGTGGGAATATAGGGCCTCTAGTTTTCATACACTAGTGGGAATACACTGTAGCCTGGGGTCCCAAGTCCCCTAGTTTCGGGATGGGTAGCTGGTGCTGTTACCGTTTCATATTCCCTCGAGACAGAGAGACAGAGAGACAGACAGAGAGAAAGAGAAAGAGAGAGAGAGAGAGAGAGAGAGAGAGAGAGAGAGAGAGAGAGAGAGAGAGAGAGAGAGAGAGAGAGAGAGAGAGAGAGAGAGAGAGAGAGAGAGAGAGAAAATCCACCGTATTCAGAGTGCCCAGTGCAGGCCAGATAACGCGAGGACGTTCCGTTAACAGTGGGAGCTGTCCAGCCAACACGGTGCTGAAAACCAAGCCGCTTTCTCTGCCTCTAGGTTGTACTGAGCTAACTGCAGCTGTGCTAGCAGCGAAGGACTGAGGCAGCCCAGCGGACACGCATACAGCTCAATCACGTGTTTAGCTATTGCGTTCCCAAACCGCTGCATGATTTCAAGCATTGCAACGTGTTTCCTCCATTCGCTACAAGGCAGCCTATCATGTAGCTGTCTGGGCAGGTGGCGAGCAAAATGAGCCCACTCACACAACATTAGCCATTATCTGTTTGAGATGGGGTGAGAGAGTAGACAACCCAACCGTAGCCTATAGCTCCTCAGATGTCAATCACTCGATAACAAGCGACATACTTTCAACGAATCACATCACATTATAAAACATTACAGCCTTGCATTAACTTTTCACAACAACAAAAAAGCTATGTGATGTCTGCTCTGCTGTGGAATCGAGAGAGAGAGAGAGAGAGTGGATGACTGCAGGGATGGTGATGACGTGAAGAGAGAGATAATACACTGACTTCGGCTCGAAAGGAAAGGAAATTAAAGGAAAGGAAAGGAAAGGAGAGGAAAGGAGAGGAGAGGAAAGGAGAGGAAAGGAAAGGAGAGGAAATTAAAGGAAAGGAAAGGAAATTAAAGGAAAGGAAAGGAAAAGGAGGGAAAGGAAAGGAAAGGAAAGGAAAGGAGAGGAAATTAAAGGAAAGGAAAGGAAATTAAAGGAAAGGAAAGGATGGAAAGGAGAGGAAATGAAAGGAAAGGAGAGGAAAGGAGAGGAAATTAAAGGAAAGGAAAGGAAAGGAAAGGAAAGGAGAGGAAAGGAAAGGAAAGGAGAGGAGAGGAAGCCTCCGAGAGACGTGCGCGTCATCGGCGCTCTGTGTGTTCTATTTAAAACAGACGGTTCTTTTCTAAGACGTATATAGTCAGTCAGTCCCTCGGCAAATGGCTGAAAGATCAACATTTAACCAACACCATATCTTTCATGGAGGCTCCCTCTACTTCGTCGTGTATCGCAACATTTATCTACACAGAAATGTGACAATAATTCTAATGTTAAGTGTTTTAACCGGTCTTTTACCGTGTTTTAACGAGAGACTACTGTCGTGTTACACACAAAGTTTTTCTTTGGTCACGTTCCACCTCTTCGCGTTGAGGATGGATGCATCGGCTAATGATGTGGTATAAAACGACTACAACTAAGCCATTAAAGACAACAATACCCTTTTGTATCAGTCTTGGGGCCAATATGATCTTACATATTTGCTGTGAGCTGAACATTACGGATTTAAATCAACGTCTTATAGTCGAGTAGGTTACAGGAGTGAATCATTATGACTGAATGATATTGCGGGTATGAGGTAGACAGAGCGGGCTCCTAACTCATATGGCATTATATTACCAATAAGGGCATAACTATCGAGGCTACGGACAGTTAGACACTTCACACATCAAACATTTTCATTTTACTGCAGGGCAGGCTAGGCTACTTACATGGACGAGATATTGTTGAATAGCTCGGCTATATCGACACTGCTGTTGCCTGAGCTCCCGGTGTCTTGAAGCGCCACCACAGGGAAGAATTTCCCGGTGTCGGATTTATGACAATATATCTCGGTGAGCGAGCAGCTGCAGGTTGGCGGGCAGTCCAGCATCGAGCTGAGATATTCCTGGAACACACAGAACAGAAACAACACCCTCCGACAGCATATCCTGCTCCAGTACGACCACACATCCATGACTCGGTCCAGAAAAGAGTGTTTATACAAAAATAAGTCTTCGTTTGTGGGCTGGAGTAGAATTGGAGGCTATGTGACCGTGCGCGGACGCCGCGCGGAGTGCCTGGCCATGCGTGTGAAGGAAGGTATCACTGCTATATCCTCGCTTCTGTAGTGTACTTATGGTCTCCCGTTTTCCAAGACCCCCGATGAGGAAAATAAATACAAATATTATACGATAAAGATATGAAAAGAGAACGCTTTCATATTTGAACCGCCGTGTGGTGTATTCTAGGTTTCACGGTCGTGTCTGTACGCTTGTAACGTTACCGGACTCCAAGTTCTCCTCGGTGGTCGGACTTGTCGTAGCAAGAAGGACTAGGGCCCTGACACTTGAAGGGAAAACGAACAGAGCAGAAGTTGGTACCACGCATCAAGTCCCTCCTACTGGCAAGGCAGGGCAGGGTCATATCTGACACCTGGGAACATCCATGAACACACACCTGGGAATATTCAGACCCCGTCCCCTGTGTTACAGTACAGCCTTATTCTAAAACGGAATGTTCAGACCCCGTCCCCTGTGTTACAGTACAGCCTTATTCTAAAACGGAATGTTCAGACCCCGTCCCCTGTGTTACAGTACAGCCTTATTCTAAAACGGAATGTTCAGACCCCGTCCCCTGTGTTACAGTACAGCCTTATTCTAAAACGGAATGTTCAGACCCCGTCCCCTGTGTTACAGTACAGCCTTATTCTAAAACGGAATGTTCAGACCCCGTCCCCTGTGTTACAGTACAGCCTTATTCTAAAACGGAATGTTCAGACCCCGTCCCCTGTGTTACAGTACAGCCTTATTCTAAAACGGAATGTTCAGACCCCGTCCCCTGTGTTACAGTACAGCCTTATTCTAAAACGGAATGTTCAGACCCCGTCCCCTGTGTTACAGTACAGCCTTATTCTAAAACGGATTAAATAAAACATTTCCCTCATCAATCTACTCACAATACACCATAATAACAAAGCAAAAACAGTATTTTAGATTTATTTGCAAATGTACAAAAAAAAACTGAAAAACCTCATTTACATAAGTATTCAGACCCTTTGCTATGAGACTCTAAATTGATCTCAGGTGGATCCTGTTTCCATTGATCATCCTTGAGATGTTTCTACAACTTGATTGGAGTCCACCTGCGGTAAATTCAATTGATTGGACATGATTTGGAAAGGCACACACCTGTTTATATAAGGTTCATGTATGAGCAAAAATCAAGTCATGAGGTCGAAGAAATTGTCCGTAGAGTTGAAAACATGCTCCAGAGCGCTCAGGACCTCAGACTAGGACGACGGTTAACCTTCTAACAGGACAATGACCCTGAGCACACAGCCAACACAACGCAGGAGTGGCTTCGGGACAAGTCTCTGATGTCCCTGAGTGGCCCAGCCAGAGCCGGGACTCTGGAGAGACCTGAAAATAGCTGTGCAGCGACGCTCCCCATCCAACCTGACAGAGCTTGAGAGGATCTGCAGAGAAGAATGGGAGAAACTCCACAAATACAGGTGTGCCAAGCTTGTAGCGTCGTACCCAAGAAGACTGGAGGCTGTAATCGCTGCCAAAGGTGCTTCAACAAAGTACTGAGTAAAGGGTCTGAATACTTATGGAAATGTCATTTTTCTGTTTTTAATTTTAATAAATTTGCAAAAATGTCTAAAAACCTGTTTTTGCTTCGTCATTAAGAGGTATTGTGTGTAGATTGATGAGGGGGACCAATTATTTAATACATTTTATATTAAGGTTGTAAACTAACAACATTTTAAAGTCAAGGGTTCTGAAAACTCTTGCCAAGGGAATTACTTTTCAAAAACGTAAAAACCACATCACATCTCTGAGTTCTATTCAAGACGGAGTGGAGAGTGGTGTGGGGGGGGAGTAATGGAGGTCTCTCTGATAAAACAACCACCTGTCATGGAGGTCTCTGATAAAACAACCACCTGTCATGGAGGTCTCTGATAAAACAACCACCTGTCATGGAGGTCTCTCTGATAAAACAACCACCTGTCATGGAGGTCTCTCTGATAAAACAACCACCTGTCATGGAGGTCTCTCTGATAAAACAACCACCTGTCATGGAGGTCTCTCTGATAAAACAACCACCTGTCATGGAGGTCTCTCTGATAAAACAACCACCTGTCATGGAGGTCTCTGATAAAACAACCACCTGTCATGGAGGTCTCTCTGATAAAACAACCACCTGTCATGGAGGTCTCTCTGATAAAACAACCACCTGTCATGGAGGTCTCTCTCTGATAAAACAACCACCTGTCATGGAGGTCTCTCTCTGATAAAACAACCACCTGTCATGGAGGTCTCTCTGATAAAACAACCACCTGTCATGGAGGTCTCTCTGATAAAACAACCACCTGTCATGGAGGTCTCTCTGATAAAACAACCACCTGTCATGGAGGTCTCTCTCTGATAAAACAACCACCTGTCATGGAGGTCTCTCTGATAAAACAACCACCTGTCATGGAGGTCTCTCTGATAAAACAACCACCTGTCATGGAGGTCTCTCTGATAAAACAACCACCTGTCATGGAGGTCTCTCTGATAAAACAACCACCTGTCATGGAGGTCTCTCTGATAAAACAACCACCTGTCATGGAGGTCTCTGATAAAACAACCACCTGTCATGGAGGTCTCTCTGATAAAACAACCACCTGTCATGGAGGTCTCTCTCTGATAAAACAACCACCTGTCATGGAGGTCTCTCTGATAAAACAACCACCTGTCATGGAGGTCTCTCTGATAAAACAACCACCTGTCATGGAGGTCTCTCTGATAAAACAACCACCTGTCATGGAGGTCTCTCTGATAAAACAACCACCTGTCATGGAGGTCTCTCTCTGATAAAACAACCACCTGTCATGGAGGTCTCTCTGATAAAACAACCACCTGTCATGGAGGTCTCTCTGATAAAACAACCACCTGTCATGGAGGTCTCTCTGATAAAACAACCACCTGTCATGGAGGTCTCTCTGATAAAACAACCACCTGTCATGGAGGTCTCTCTGATAAAACAACCACCTGTCATGGAGGTCTCTCTCTGATAAAACAACCACCTGTCATGGAGGTCTCTCTCTGATAAAACAACCACCTGTCATGGACGTCTCTGATAAAACAACCACCTGTCATGGAGGTCTCTGATAAAACAACCACCTGTCATGGAGAACTCTCTGATAAAACAACCACCTGTCATGGAGGTCTCTCTGATAAAACAACCACCTGTCATGGAGGTCTCTCTGATAAAACAACCACCTGTCATGGAGGTCTCTGATAAAACAACCACCTGTCATGGAGGTATCTCTCTGATAAAACAACCACCTGTCATGGAGGTCTCTCTCTGATAAAACAACCACCTGTCATGGAGGTCTCTCTCTGATAAAACAACCACCTGTCATGGAGGTCTCTGATAAAACAACCACCTGTCATGGAGGTCTCTCTCTGATAAAACAACCACCTGTCATGGAGGTCTCTCTGATGAAACAACCACCTGTCATGGAGATCTCTCTGATAAAACAACCACCTGTCATGGAGGTCTCTCTGATAAAACAACCACCTGTCATGGAGGTCTCTCTGATAAAACAACCACCTGTCATGGAGGTCTCTCTGATAAAACAACCACCTGTCATGGAGGTCTCTCTCTGATAAAACAACCACCTGTCATGGAGGTCTCTCTGATAAAACAACCACCTGTCATGGAGGTCTCTCTGATAAAACAACCACCTGTCATGGAGGTCTCTGATAAAACAACCACCTGTCATGGAGGTCTCTCTGATAAAACAACCACCTGTCATGGAGGTCTCTCTGATAAAACAACCACCTGTCATGGAGGTCTCTCTCTGATAAAACAACCACCTGTCATGGAGGTCTCTCTGATAAAACAACCACCTGTCATGGAGGTCTCTCTGATAAAATAACCACCTGTCATGGAGGTCTCTGATAAAACAACCACCTGTCATGGAGGTCTCTCTCTGATAAAACAACCACCTGTCATGGAGGTCTCTGATAAAACAACCACCTGTCATGGAGGTCTCTCTGATAAAACAACCACCTGTCATGGAGGTCTCTCTCTGATAAAACAACCACCTGTCATGGAGGTCTCTCTCTGATAAAACAACCACCTGTCATGGAGGTCTCTCTCTGATAAAACAACCACCTGTCATGGAGGTCTCTCTCTGATTTACAGTCACACTGTGTCTCTCTGACAGGAAAGAGCCAGGTGGAGTCAGTTGGACAGTCTCACCTTGTCTCTCTGACAGGACGGAACCTGGTGGAGTCAGTTTGACAGTCACACCTTGTCTCTCTGACAGGAAGGAGCCATGCAGTCGTGGGTGAACAGGGAGTACAGGAGGGGACTGAGCACGCACCCCTGTGGAGTCCCCGGCCACTCGGAGCGGCGCTTCTGGATGATCATTTTCCTGTTTGGTTATGGCGGAATACAGCTCTTTGACTGTGGTTTTAGTGCCAGCCTCGGTCTGTCGTGGTATGTAGACAGCTGCAAAAAATACAAATGAAAACTCTCCAGGTAGACAGTGTGGTCTACAGCTTATCATGAGATACTCTACCTCAGGTGAGCAAGACCTCGAGACTTCCTTAGATATCGTGCACCAGCTGTTGTTTACATATATGCACAGGCCCCCGCCCAATGTCTTACCAGAGGCTGCTGTTCTATCCTGCTGATAGAGTGTATAACATAGACCCCCGCCCCGTGTCATACCAGAAGCTGCTGTTCTATCCTGCTGATAGAGTGTATAACATAGACCTCCGCCCCGTGTCTTACCAGAGGCTGCTGTTCTATCCTGCTGATAGAGTGTATAACCCGCCAGCTGTATGTTCTTAATGTCTCTGTTTAGCCACAACTCAGTGAAGCATAAGATATGACCGTTTTTAATGTCCCGTTGGTAGGATGTCCCGTTGGTAGGATGTCCCGTTGGTAGGATGTCCCGTTGGTAGGATACATGCTTTCAGTTGGTCCCATTTATTTTCCAGCGATTGAACGTTAGCTAGCAGGACGGAGGGCAGATTAGCCACTCGTCGCCTGATCCTCACAAGGCATCCTGATCTTTTGCCTCAAAATCTCAGTTTCATTCTCCAGCGAATCACAGGGATCTGGGCCTGGTGTCTGTAGTATCTCCCTCCCATCTGACTCGTTGAAGAAGAACTCTTCGTCCAGTTGGAGGT
The DNA here is from genome assembly GCF_021184085.1 of Oncorhynchus gorbuscha. Lineage (NCBI taxonomy): Eukaryota > Metazoa > Chordata > Actinopteri > Salmoniformes > Salmonidae > Oncorhynchus > Oncorhynchus gorbuscha. The sequence goes on along the minus strand of NW_025745902.1, from coordinate 9,306 downwards.
GAGCCAGAAGCTCTTTTCACTCATAAAGAGACAGTAGCAGCAACATTATGTACAAAACAAGTTACGAACAAGGCAAAAAAACAAAACAAAAATAACGTGGTTGGTCAAGAGCCGATAAGACGGCAGCCCTCCCCTCTGGCTCCAGTTAGCACAAATCGGAACATATAGTATCCATGGTAACGTAGTATCACCTCACTAATCGTAACGTAGTATCCATGGTATCACCTCACCAATCGCAATGTAGTATCCATGGTAACGTAGTATCACCTCACTAATCGTAGCATAGTGTCCATGGTGTCAACTCCCTAATCGTAATGTAGTATCCATGGTAACGTCGTGCCCGTGGTCTCACCTCACTAATCGTAACGTAGTATCCATGGTAACGTAGTATCACCTCACTAACCGTAACGTAGTGTCCATGGTAACGTAGTATCACCTCACTAATCATAACGTAGTGTCCATGGTAACGTAGTGTCCATGGTCTCACATCACTAACCGTAACGTAGTGTCCATGGTAACGTAGTATCACCTCACTAATCATAACGTAGTGTCCATGGTAACGTAGTGTCCATGGTCTCACATCACTAACCGTAATGTAGTGCCTATGGTAACGTAGTATCACCTCACAAGTCATAATGTAGTGTCCATGGTAACGTAGTATCTCCTCACTAATCATAACGGTAGTATCCATGGTGTCAACTCACGAATCGTAACATAGTATCCATGGTAACATAGTGTCCATGGTGTCACCTCACTAATCGTAATGTAGTATCCATGGTAACGTAGTGTCCATGGTCTCACCTCACTAATCGTAACGTAGTATCCATGGTAACGTAGTGTCCATGGTCTCACCTCACTATTCGTAATGTAGTATCCATGGTAACGTAGTATACATGGTCTCACCTCACTAATCGTAACGTAGTATCCATGGTAACGTAGTATACATGGTCTCACCTCACTAATCGTAATGTAGTATCCATGGTAACGTAGTATACATGGTCTCACCTCACTAATCGTAACGTAGTATCCATGGTAACATAGTGTCCATGGTCTCACCTCACTATTCGTAACGTAGTATCCATGGTAACGTAGTATACATGGTCTCACCTCACTAATTGTAACGTAGTATCCATGGTGTCACCTCACCAATCGCAACGTAGTATCCATGGTAACATAACTTTATGCAGATCACGAGGTGATGAGTCCCAAATGGCACTCCAATCCCTCCATAGGGCCCTGGGCTAAAGCAACACACTATATAGGGAATAAGGAGTCATTTGGGAGACAGGCGTGAAACTCTGTTTAGATGCAGCTTCCTTCCCCTCTCCCTCCTCTGCATCTGGTTTGAATGTATGAGGTTACATAACAGTGAGTCAGAGGACTGTACGTACAGTGATTCATCTTATCTAGAGAGGATCTCTCGCTCAATCTCTCCTCTTCCGCTCTCGCCTCCCCTCCTCTCCTCTTCCCCTCTCGCCTCCCCTCTCCTCTTCCCCTCTCGCCTCCCCTCCTCTCCTCTTCCCCTCTCGCCTCCCCTCCTCTCCTCTTCTCCCCTCTACCCTCTCCTCCCTCTCCCCTCCTCTTCTTTCTGATAGACAGCAGCAGATAGAGCTGCACTTTACCTACCTAAAATCAACCTCTCTTCTATTCTGTCTATTCTGTCTATTCTTCTCCTCCCCTGCCCTCCCCTGCTCTCCCCTGCCCTCCCCTCTCCTCCCCTGCCCTCCCCTCTCCTCTTATCTCCTCCCCTGCACTCCCCTGCCCTCCCCTCTCCTCCCCTGCCCTCCCCTCTCCTCTTATCTCCTCCCCTGCACTCCCCTGCCCTCCCCTCTCCTCCCCTGCCCTCCCCTCTCCTCTTGTCTCCTCCCCTGCCCTCCCCTCTCATCATGTCTCCTCCCCTGCCCTCCCCTCTCATCATGTCTCCTCCCCTGCCCTCCCCTTTCATCATGTCTCCTCCCCTGCCCTGCCCTCTCATCATGTCTCCTCCCATGCCCTGCCCTCTCCTCTCCTCTTGTCTCCTCCCATGCCCTGCCCTCTCCTCTCCTCTTGTCTCCTCCCATGCCCTGCCCTCTCCTCTCCTCTTGTCTCCTCCCCTGCCCTCTCCTCTTGTCTCCTCCCCTGCCCTCTCCTCTCCTCTTGTCTCCTCCCCTGCCCTCTCCTCTCCTCTTGTCTCCTCCCCTGCCCTCCCCTTTCATCATGTCTCCTCCCCTGCCCTGCCCTCTCATCATGTCTCCTCCCCTGCCCTCCCCTTTCATCATGTCTCCTCCCCTGCCCTGCCCTCTCATCATGTCTCCTCCCATGCCCTGCCCTCTCCTCTCCTCTTGTCTCCTCCCATGCCCTGCCCTCTCCTCTCCTCTTGTCTCCTCCCATGCCCTGCCCTCTCCTCTCCTCTTGTCTCCTCCCCTGCCCTCTCCTCTCCTCTTGTCTCCTCCCCTGCCCTCTCCTCTTGTCTCCTCCCCTGCCCTCTCCTCTCCTCTTGTCTCCTCCCCTGCCCTCCCCTCAAGACTCCTCCCCTGCCCTCTCATCATGTCTCCTCCCCTGCTCTCCCCTCTCATCATGTCTCCTCCCCTCCCCTGCCCTCTTGTCTCCTCCCCTGTAGGAGACGTAAAAGGTGTAGGAGACGTAAAGGTGTAGGAGACGTAAAAGGTGTAGGAGACGTAAAGGTGTAGGAGACGTAAAGGTGTAGGAGACGTAAAGGTGTAAAAGGTGTAGGAGACGTAAAAGACATAAAAGGTGTAGGAGACGTAAAGGTGTAGGAGACGTAAAGGTGTAAAAGGTGTAGGAGACGTAAAAGACGTAAAGGTGTAGGAGACGTAAAGGTGTAGGAGACGTAAAAGGTGTAGGAGATGTAAAAGGTGTAGGAGACGTAAAAGGTGTAGGAGATGTAAAAGGTGTAGGAGACGTAAAAGGTGTAGGAGATGTAAAAGGTGTAAAGGTGTAGGAGTCGTAAAGGTGTAGGAGACGTAAAAGGTGTAGGAGACGTAAAAGGTGTAGGAGATGTAAAAGGTGTAGGAGATGTAAAAGGTGTAGGAGATGTAAAGGTGTAAAAGGTGTAGGAGATGTAAAAGGTGTAGGAGATGTAAAAGGTGTAGGAGATGTAAAAGGTGTAAAAGGTGTAGGAGATGTAAAAGGTGTAAAAGGTGTAGGAGATGTAAAAGGTGTAGGAGATGTAAAAGGTGTAAAAGGTGTAGGAGATGTAAAAGGTGTAGGAGATGTAAAAGGTGTAAAAGGTGTAGGAGATGTAAAAGGTGTAGGAGATGTAAAAGGTGTAAAAGGTGTAGGAGATGTAAAAGATGTAAAAGGTGTAGGAGACGTAAAAGGTGTAGGAGATGTAAAAGGTGTAGGAGATGTAAAAGGTGTAGGAGATGTAAAAGGTGTAGGAGATGTAAAAGGTGTAAAAGGTGTAGGAGATGTAAAAGATGTAAAAGGTGTAGGAGACGTAAAGGTGTAGGAGACGTAAAGGTGTAGGAGACGTAAAATGTGTAGGAGACGTAAAATGTGTAGGAGACGTAAAATGTGTAGGAGACGTAAAGGTGTAGGAGACGTAAAATGTGTAGGAGACGTAAAGGTGTAGGAGACGTAAAATGTGTAGGAGACGTAAAATGTGTAGGAGACGTAAAATGTGTAGGAGACGTAAAATGTGTAGGAGACGTAAAATGTGTAGGAGACGTAAAGGTGTAGGAGACGTAAAATGTGTAGGAGACGTAAAAGGTGTAGGAGACGTAAAGGTGTAGGAGACGTAAAATGTGTAGGAGACGTAAAGGTGTAGGAGACGTAAAATGTGTAGGAGACGTAAAATGTGTAGGAGACGTAAAGGTGTAGGAGACGTAAAGGTGTAGGAGACGTAAAATGTGTAGGAGACGTAAAAGGTGTAGGAGACGTAAAAGGTGTAGGAGATGTAAAAGGTGTAGGAGACGTAAAGGTGTAGGAGACGTAAAAGGTGTAGGAGACGTAAAGGTGTAGGAGACGTAAAGGTGTAGGAGACGTAAAAGGTGTAGGAGATGTAAAAGGTGTAGGACATTTAAAAGGTGTAGGAGTTGTAAAAGGTGTAGGAGACGTAAAATGTGTAGGAGACGTAAAAGGTGTAGGAGATGTAAAAGGTGTAGGAGACGTAAAAGGTGTAGGAGATGTAAAAGGTGTAGGAGATGTAAAAGGTGTAGGAGACGTAAAAGGTGTAGGAGATGTAAAAGGTGTAGGAGATGTAAAAGGTGTAGGAGATGTAAAAGGTGTAGGAGATGTAAAAGGTGTAGGAGACGTAAAAGGTGTAGGAGATGTAAAAGGTGTAAAAGGTGTAGGAGACGTAAAAGGTGTAGGAGACGTAAAAGGTGTAGGAGACGTAAAAGGTGTAAAAGGTGTAGGAGACGTAAAAGGTGTAGGAGACGTAAAAGGTGTAGGAGACGTAAAAGGTGTAGGAGATGTAAAAGGTGTAAAAGGTGTAGGAGACGTAAAAGGTGTAGGAGACGTAAAAGGTGTAGGAGATGTAAAAGGTGTCTACTGTCAACCAATCATCACCATCAAATCAAATCACATCCACACAGACTGTTACTGTACAGACCACCACTCAAATCAAATCACATCCACACAGACTGGTACTGTACAGACCACCACTCAAATCACATCCACACAGACTGGTACTGTACAGACCACCACTCAAATCACATCCACACAGACTGGTACTGTACAGACCACCACTCAAATCACATCCACACAGACTGGTACTGTACAGACCACCACTCAAATCACATCAGATCCACACAGACTGGTACTGTACAGACCACCACTCAAATCACACGCACACAGACTGGTACTGTACAGACCACCACTCAAATCAGATCCACACAGACTGGTACTGTACAGAGCACCACTCAAATCACACGCACACAGACTGGTACTGTACAGACCACCACTCAAATCAGATCCACAGAGACTGGTACTGTACAGACCACCACTCAAATCACATCCACACAGAATGGTACTGTACAGACCACCACTCAAATCACATCCACACAGACTGGTACTGTACAGACCACCACTCAAATCAAATCACATCCACACAGACTGGTACTGTACAGACCACCACTCAAATCAAATCACATCCACACAGACTGGTACTGTACAGACCACCACTCAAATCAAATCACATCCACACAGACTGGTACTGTACAGACCACCACTCAAATCACACCCACACAGACTGGTACTGTACAGACCACCACTCAAATCACATCCACACAGACTGGTACTGTACAGACCACCACTCAAATCACATCCACACAGACTGGTACTGTACAGACCACCACTCAAATCACATCAGATCCACACAGACTGGTACTGTACAGAGCACCACTCAAATCACACGCACACAGACTGGTACTGTACAGACCACCACTCAAATCAGATCCACACAGACTGGTACTGTACAGAGCACCACTCAAATCACACGCACACAGACTGGTACTGTACAGACCACCACTCAAATCACATCCACACAGACTGGTACTGTACAGACCACCACTCAAATCACATCCACACAGAATGGTACTGTACAGACCACCACTCAAATCACATCCACACAGACTGGTACTGTACAGACCACCACTCAAATCAAATCACATCCACACAGACTGGTACTGTACAGACCACCACTCAAATCAAATCACATCCACACAGACTGGTACTGTACAGACCACCACTCAAATCAAATCACATCCACACAGACTGGTACTGTACAGACCACCACTCAAATCACACCCACACAGACTGGTACTGTACAGACCACCACTCAAATCAGATCCACACAGACTGGTACTGTACAGACCACCACTCAAATCACATCCACACAGACTGGTACTGTACAGACCACCACTCAAATCAAATCACATCCACACAGACTGGTACTGTACAAACCACCACTCAAATCACATCCACACAGACTGGTACTGTACAGACCACCACTCAAATCACACCCACACAGACTGGTACTGTACAGACCACCACTCAAATCACATCCACACAGACTGGCGGACGCTTTATCTGGACACGATTCGTCAGGACCTCCAACAGCCGAAGCTAAGTAGTAACATTAACATGATGCCTTCTAATTGCAGCCGCTGTGCTCGCCTTACGGCGAGGATAGCTGTACTGCAAGCCCAGCTTCAGACGCAATCGTTAGGCAAGGGTAATTTCAGTGTAGGAAAGGATGAAACAGCGTCTGTGCCACCAGTAAGTACAGATAGTAGTATAAATCCCCTGGCACAGTCCCCGCAGCCGGACAACTTTCTCACGGTTTCTGGAAGGAAATGCTGTAGGAACGCTCAACCGGTGTCGCTCATTCAGCAGACAGAAACTTTCAACCGGTTCTCCCCATTAAGCAGCGGGTCGGTGTCAGAGGCCGAGTCTTCTCTGGTCTCTACTCCTCCCGTTACGGGGTCTGAGACGCCGAAGCTTCCCACCATTAGCTCTGACAAATTGAAAACTCTAGTCATTGGCGACTCCATTACCCGCAGTATTAGACTTAAAGCGAATCATCCAGCGATCATACACTGTTTACCCGGGGGCAGGGCTACCGACGTTAAGGCTAATCTGAAGATGGTGCTGGCTAAAGCTAAAACTGGCGAGTGTAGAGAGTATAGAGATATTGTTATCCACGTCGGCACCAACGATGTTAGGATGAAACAGTCAGAGATCACCAAGCGCAACATAGCTTCTGCGTGCATATCAGCTAGAAAGATGTGTCGGCATCGAGTAATTGTCTCTGGCCCCCTCCCAGTTAGGGGAGTGATGAGCTCTACAGCAGAGTCTCACAACTCAATCGCTGGTTGAAAACTGTTTTCTGCCCCTCCCAAAAGATAGAATTTGTAGATAATTGGCCCTCTTTCTGGGACTCGCCCACAAACAGGACCAAGCCTGACCTGCTGAGGAGTGACGGACTCCATCCTAGCTGGAGGGGTGCTCTCATCTTATCTGCCAACATAGACAGGGCTCTAACTCCTCTAGCTCCACAATGAAATAGGGTGCAGGCCAGGCAGCAGGCTATTAGCCAGCCTGCCAGCATAGTGGAGTCTGCCACTAGCATAGTTAGTGTAGTCAGCTCAGCTATCACCATTGAGACCGTGTCTGTGCCTCGACCTGGGTTGGGCAAAACTAAACATGGCGGTGTTCGCCTTAGCAATCTCACTAGGATAAAGACCACCTCCATTCCTGTCATTACTGAAAGAGATCATGATACCTCACATCTCAAAATAGGGCTACTTAATGTTAGATCCCTTACTTCAAAGGCAATTATAGTCAATGAACTAATCACTGATCATAATCTTGATGTGATTGGCCTGACTGAAACATGGCTTAAGCCTGATGAATTTACTGTGTTAAATGAGGCCTCACCTCCTGGCTACACTAGTGACCATATCCCCGTGCATCCCGCAAAGGCGGAGGTGTTGCTAACATTTACGATAGCAAATTTCAATTTACAAAAAAAAAAAATGACGTTTTCGTCTTTTGAGCTTCTAGTCATGAAATCTATGCAGCCTACTCAATCACTTTTTATAGCTACTGTTTACAGGCCTCCTGGGCCATATACAGCATTTCTCACTGAGTTCCCTGAATTCCTATCAGACCTTGTAGTCATTGCAGATAATATTCTAATCTTTGGTGACTTTAATATTCACATGGAAAAGTCCACAGACCCACTCCAAAAGGCTTTTGGAGCCATCATCGACTCAGTGGGTTTTGTCCAACATGTCTCTGGACCCACTCACTCTCACAGTCATACGCTGGACCTAGTTTTGTCCCATGGAATAAATGTTGTGGATCTTAATGTTTTTCCTCATAATCCTGGACTATCAGACCACCATTTTATTACGTTTGCAATTGCAACAAATAATCTGCTCAGACCCCAACCAAGGAACATTAAAAGTCGTGCTATAAATTCACAGACAACACAAAGATTCCTTGATGCCCTTCCAGACTCCCTCTGCCTACCCAAGGACGCCAGAGGACAAAAATCCGTTAACCACCTAACTGAGGATCTCAATTTAACCTTGCGCAATACCCTAGATGCAGTTGCACCCCTAAAAACTAAAAAAATGTCTCATAAGAAACTAGCTCCATGGTACACAGAAAATACCCGAGCTCTGAAGCAAGCTTCCAGAAAATTGGAACGGAAATGGCGCCACACCAAACTGGAAGTCTTCCGACTAGCTTGGAAGGATGGTACCGTGCAGTACCGAAGAGCCCTTACTGCTGCTCGATCGTCCTATTTTTCTAACTTAATTGAGGAAAATAAGAACAATCCAAAATTCCTTTTTGATACTGTGGCAAAGCTAACTAAAAAGCAGCATTCCCCAAGAGAGGATGACTTGCACTTTAGCAGTGATAAATTCATGAACTTCTTTGAGGAAAAGATTATGATTATTAGAAAGCAAATTACGGACTCCTCTTTAAACCTGCGTATTCCTCCAAACCTCAGTTGTCCTGAGTCTGCACAACTCTGCCAGGACCTAGGATCAAGAGAGACGCTCAAGTGTTTTAGTACTATATCTCTTGACACAATGATGAAAATAATCATGGCCTCTAAACCTTCAAGCTGTATACTGGACCCTATTCCAACTAAACTACTGAAAGAGCTGCTTCCTGTGCTTGGCCCTCCTATGTTGAACATAATAAACGGCTCTCTATCCACTGGATGTGTACCAAACTCACTAAAAGTGGCAGTAATAAAGCCTCTCTTGAAAAAGCCAAACCTTGACCCAGAAAATATAAAAAACTATCGGCCTATATCGAATCTTCCATTCCTCTCAAAGATTTTAGAGAAGGCTGTTGCGCAGCAACTCACTGCCTTCCTGAAGACAAACAATGTATACGAAATGCTTCAGTCTGGTTTTAGACCCCATCATAGCACTGAGACGGCACTTGTGAAGGTGGTAAATGACATTTTGATGGCATCGGACCGAGGCTCTGCATCTGTCCTCGTGCTCCTAGACCTTAGTGCTGCTTTTGATACCATCGATCACCACATTCTTTTGGAGAGATTGGAAACCCAAATTGGTCTACACGGACATGTTCTGGCCTGGTTTAGGTCTTATCTGTCGGAAAGATATCAGTTTGTCTCTGTGAATGGTTTGTCCTCTGACAAATCAACTGTACATTTCGGTGTTCCTCAAGGTTCTGTTTTAGGACCACTATTGTTTTCACTATATATTTTACCTCTTGGGGATGTTATTCGAAAACATAATGTAAACTTTCACTGCTATGCGGATGACACACAGCTGTACATTTCAATGAAACATGGTGAAGCACCAAAATTGC
>NW_025745901.1:210000-251781 GCF_021184085.1 Oncorhynchus gorbuscha | reverse complement strand
CGCTGTAGAACACGTCGAACGTGCTGAACATGAATCTAATAATCCTTGAGAGCCTTACGTTCGGGAGCCGACAGAGAGTATAGTCTACCCCGAGGAGGAGTGGTCCCCGGAAGGAGATCAATACTACAATCATACGACCGGTGAGGAGGAAGGGAGTTGGCCTGGACCGACTGAAGACCGTGCGCAGATCATGATATTCCTCCGGCACTCCTGTCAAATCGCCAGGTTCCTCCTGAGAAGTGGGGACAGAAGAAATGGGAGGGATGGCAGACATTAAGCACTTCACATGACAAGATACGTTCCAGGATAGGATAGAATTACAAGACCAATTAATAGAAGGATTATGACATACTAGCCAGGGATGACCCAAAACAACAGGTGTGAAAGGTGAATGAAAATCAAAAGAAATAGTCTCACTGTGGTTACCAGATACTGTGAGAGTTAAAGGTAGTGTCTCAAATTTGATACTGGGAAGATGACTACCATCTAAGGCAAACATGGGCGTAGGCTTGTCTAACTGTCTGAAAGGAATGTTATGTTTCCGAACCCATGCTTCGTCCATGAAACAACCCTCAGCCCCAGAGTCAATCAAGGCACTGCATGTAGCACCGAACCGGTCCAGCGTAGATGGACCGACATAGTAGTACAAGATCTAGATGAAGAGACCTGAGTAGTAGCGCTCACCAGTAGCCCTCCGCTTACTGATGGGCTCTGGCCTCTTACTGGACATGAATTAACAAAATGTCCATCAAATCCGCAATAGAGGCACAGGCGGTTGGTGATCCTCCGTTCCCTCTCCTTAGTCGAGATGCGAATCCCTCCCAGCTGCATGGGCTCAGTCTCAGAGCCAGAGGAGGGAGATGGTTGCGATGCGGAGCAGGGAAACACCGTTGATGCGAGCTCTCTTCCACGAGCCTGGTGACGAAGATCTACCCGTCGTTCTATGCGGATGGCGAGAGCAATCAAAGAGTCCACACAGGAAGGAACCTCCCGAGAGAGAATCTCATCTTTGACCACTGTGTGGAGTCCCTCCAGAAAACGAGCGAGCAGCGCCCGGCTCGTTCCAGTCACTAGAGGCAGCAAGAGTACGAAACTCTATAGAGTAATCCGTTATGGATCGATCACCTTGGCATAGGGAAGCCAGGACCTAGAAGCCTCCCCACCAAAAACTGAACGGTCAAAAACCCGAATCATCTCCTCTTTAAAGTTCTGGTAATTGTTAGAACAATCAGCCCTTGCCTCCCAGATAGCTGTGCCCCACTCTCGGGCCCGGCCAGTAAGGAGTGAAATGACGTAAGCAACCCGAGCTCTCTCTCTAGAGTATGTGTTGGGTTGGAGAGAGAACACAATCTCACACTGGGTGAGAAAGGAGCGGCACTCAGTGGGTTGCCCGGAGTAGCAAGGTGGGTTATTAACCCTAGGTTCTGGAGGCTCGGCAGGCCAGGAAGTAACAGGTGGCACGAGACAAAGACTCTGGAACTGTCCAGAGAGGTCGGAAACCTGAGCGGCCAGGTTCTCCACGGCATGGCGAGCAGCAGACAATTCCTGCTCGTGTCTGCCGAGCATGGCTCCTTGGATCTCGACGGCAGTGTTACGAGCGTCTGTAGTCGCTGGGTCCATTCCTCGGTCGGATCCTTCTGTCATGCTGGTGAATGAGGACCCAAAAGCGACTTGGCGAAAACAGAGTATTTAATCCAGAATAAACTTTACAAAACAAAAAGCATAATACTACACGTAAAGACAAGAACAGACTGGAGACTTGATCGAGAACTGCAGGTTGCCTCGGGAAGGCACTTGAACCTAGCAGACTCAGACACCTGCTCACCACGCAGCATCTGAGGAAAACACGACACGACAGGGCAAAACATAGACACAGCACGGTGAATTATACATGAGGATCCGACAGGGCAGGTACGGGAAACAAGGAGAGAAATAGGGACTCTAATCAGGGAAAAGGATCGGGAACAGGTGTGGGAAGACTAAATGATGATTAGGGGAATAGGAACAGCTGGGAGCAGGAACGGAACGATAGAGAGAAGAGAGAGCGAGAGAGTGAGAGAGGGAGGGGGAGAGAGAGGGATAGAAAGAGGGAAAGAACCTAATAAGACCAGCAGAGGGAAACGAATAGAATGGGAAGCACAGGGACAAGACATGATAATAAATGACAAAACATGACAGTCTGTCTGTCTGTCTGTCTGTCTGTCTGTCTGTCTGTCTGTCTGCCTGCCTGTCTGCCTGTTTGCCTGCCTGCCTGTCTGTCTTGGGGTAAGGAGAGGAGAAGGTAGAGACAGAGAACTTCAACATGAACAGACGTCTCCATCAGTCAAACACACTGCAGCTTTGCATCCTGTTATTGTTGTGGATGCTGTTGTTTCATCTTTCACATTGTTGCAGTTTCCCCCAAGTTCAACGGTGTACTTTAACTAACCTCTTTGGAATCGTAGGGAAGACGATGCTGGAACATGTTGAACGAGTCTTATGGTGGGGTGAGGGGGAGGTGTTGGGAGTTGGGGAGGAGGAGGGGATGGGGAGATGAGGATGTGAGTTGGGGAGTTGGAGAGGAGATGATGGGAGTTGGGGAGGAGAGTTGGGGAGAGGAGGATGGGAGTTGGGGAGGAGAGGGTGGGAGTTGGGGAGGATGGGAGTTGGGGAGGAGAGGGTGGGAGTTGGGGAGGAGAGGATGGGAGTTGGGGAGGAGTGGAGGGGGAGGGGAGGGCAGGGCAGGGCAGTTGAGGAGGGGAGGTGACTGTCAACAAACAAGTGACCTGTGTGGCTCAGTTGGCAGGGTAGCCTAGTGGGTAGAGCGTTGGACTAGTAACCGAAAGGTTGCAAGTTCAATCCCCCGAGCTGACAAGGTACAAATCCCCTGTTACCCCTCCATACTATATCCTCCCCTGTTACCCCTCCATACTATATCCTCCCCTGTTACCCCTCCATACTATATCCTCCCCTGTTACCCCTCCATACTATATCCTGTTACCCCTCCATACTATATCATCCCCTGTTACCCCTCCATACTATATCCTCCCCTGTTACCCCTCCATACTATATCCTGTTACCCCTCCATACTATATCCTGTTACCCCTCCATACTATATCCTCCCTGTAACCCCTCCATACTATATCCTGTTACCCTCCATACTATATCCTCCTGTTACCCCTCCATACTATATCCTGTTACCCCTCCATACTATATCCTCCCCTGTTACCCCTCCATGCTATATCCTCCCCTGTTACCCCTCCATACTATATCCTCCCTGTTACCCCTCCATACTATATCCTCCCCTGTTACCCCTCCATACTATATCCTCCCCTGTTACCCCCATACATACTATATCCTCCCCCCCCTGTTACCCCTCCATACTATATCCTCCCTGTTACCCCTCCATACTATATCCTCCCCTGTTACCCCTCCATACTATATCCTCCCCTGTTACCCTCCATACTATATCCTCCCCTGTTACCCTCCATACTATATCCTGTTACCCCTTCATACTATATCCTCCCCTGTTACCCTCCATACTATATCCTGTTACCCCTCCATACTATATCCTGTTACCCCTCCATACTATATCCTGTTACCCCTCCATACTATATCCTCCCCTGTTACCCCTCCATGCTATATCCTGTTACCCCTCCATACTATATCCTGTTACCCCTCCATACTATATCCTGTTACCCTCCATACTATATCCTGTTACCCCTCCATACTATATCCTCCCCTGTTACCCCTCCATACTATATCCTCCCCTGTTACCCCTCCATGCTATATCCTCCCTGTTACCCCTCCATACTATATCCTGTTACCCTCCATACTATATCCTGTTACCCCTCCATACTATATCCTGTTACCCCTCCATACTATATCCTCCCCTGTTACCCCTCCATACTATATCCTCCCCTGTTACCCCTCCATACTATATCCTCCCCTGTTACCCCTCCATACTATATCCTCCCCTGTTACCCCTCCATACTATATCCTGTTACCCCTCTATACTATATCCTCCCCTGTTACCCCTCCATACTATATCCTGTTACCCCTCCATACTATATCCTCCCCTGTTACCCCTCCATACTATATCCTGTTACCCCTCCATACTATATCCTGTTACCCCTCCATACTATATCCTCCCCTGTTACCCCTCCATACTATATCCTCCCCTGTTACCCCTCCATACTATATCCTGTTACCCCTCCATACTATATCCTGTTACCCCTCCATACTATATCCTCCCCTGTTACCCCTCCATACTATATCCTGTTACCCCTCCATACTATATCCTGTTACCCCTCCATACTATATCCTGTTACCCCTCCATACTATATCCTGTTACCCCTCCTTACTATATCCTGTCACCCCTCCATACTATATCCTGTTACCCCTCCATGCTATATCCTGTTACCCCTCCATACTATATCCTCCCCTGTTACCCCTCCATACTATATCCTCCCCTGTTACCCCTCCATACTATATCCTCCCCTGTTACCCCTCCATACTATATCCTGTTACCCCTCCATACTATATCCTCCCCTGTTACCCCTCCATACTATATCCTCCCCTGTTACCCCTCCATACTATATCCTGTTACCCCTCCATACTATATCCTCCCCTGTTACCCCTCCATACTATATCCTCCCCTGTTACCCCTCCATACTATATCCTCCCCTGTTACCCCTCCATACTATATCCTCCCCTGTTACCCCTCCATACTATATCCTCCCCTGTTACCCCTCCATACTATATCCTCCCCTGTTACCCCTCAATACTATATCCTCCCCTGTAACCCCTCCATACTATATCCTCCCCTGTTACCCCTCCATACTATATCCTCCCCTGTTACCCTCCATACTATATCCTCCCCTGTTACCCCTCCATACTATATCCTCCCCTGTTACCCCTCCATACTATATCCTCCTGTTACCCCTCCATACTATATCCACCCCTGTTACCCCTCCATACTATATCCTCCCCTGTTACCCCTCCATACTATATCCTGTTACCCCTCCATACTATATCCTCCCCTGTTACCACTCCATACTATATCCTCCCCTGTTACCCCTCCATACTATATCCTGTTACCCCTCCATACTATATCCTCCCCTGTTACCCCTCCATACTATATCCTGTTACCCCTCCATACTATATCCTCCCCTGTTACCCCTCCATACTATATCCTCCCCTGTTACCCCTCCATACTATATCCTCCCCTGTTACCCCTCCATGCTATATCCTCCCCTGTTATTGCTCATTGAGGACATATTTGTTAGAGGGGATGGAATGTTGTTCAGTCTCTGCTCTTACTGTTCTGGGTCGTACTGCTGAGAACTTAATCCATTCTGTTATAGTACTACCATCGAAGCCTCAGGCACACTGGCGAGTGTGTGTGTGTGTGTTTGCTCTGTCTGGGACAGTAATTGTACGGTTGGGTAAGTACAGGCAATAAATTAATATCAGGGCTCAGCCTCTCTGCAGAGAGTGGTGACAACTAGTCCATTATCACACACACACACACACACACACACACACACACACACACACACACACACACACACACACACACACACACACACACACACACACACACACACACACACACACACACACACACACACACACACACACACACACACACACACACACACACCCTGTATAACCACTCTGTCTCTGAGAGGGAGTCAGTGTAGTGCTCCCCTCTATAACCACTCTGTCTCTGAGAGGGAGTCAGTGTAGTGCACCCCTCTATAACCACTCTGTCTCTGAGAGTCAGTGTAGTGCTCCCCTCTATAACCACTCTGTCTCTGAGAGTCAGTGTAGTGCTCCCCTCTATAACCACTCTGTCTCTGAGAGGGAGTCAGTGTAGTGCTCCCCTCTATAACCACTCTGTCTCTGAGAGGGAGTCAGTGTAGTGCTCCCCTCTATAACCACTCTGTCTCTGAGAGTCAGTGTAGTGCTCCCCTCTATAACCACTCTGTCTCTGAGAGGGAGTCAGTGTAGTGCTCCCCTCTATAACCACTCTGTCTCTGAGAGTCAGTGTAGTGCTCCCCTCTATAACCACTCTGTCTCTGAGAGTCAGTGTAGTGCTCCCCTCTATAACCACTCTGTCTCTGAGAGTCAGTGTAGTGCTCCCCTCTATAACCACTCTGTCTCTGAGAGTCAGTGTAGTGCTCCCCTCTATAACCACTCTGTCTCTGAGAGTCAGTGTAGTGCTCCCCTCTATAACCACTCTGTCTCTGAGAGTCAGTAAGTGTATTGTCATGGATAGTTCCTGGAGTAATCAGGAGTATCTCAATGATAGACGGTGTCCTATAACAATAGAACATCAGAATATCTTCATTGTAATTTCCCTCATTCATACAACGGATGGGTCTAATGCTGAATGCTGATTGGTTAAAACCGCATTCCAGCCAGTGTCTATTCCATAAGTTACCACCCTTAAAATCTATGATGTTATAATGCCTGTTTACTTTGTTCCATCTGACTGCTGCAATCCACTGTCTCATCAGCCCAGCCAGGCAATTTATAAACATTGATCTCCACTATAAAAATAATCTAGACATTATCTCACATTTCTTTTTAGACTAACATTTTGTTTTCAACAGTGGATATTTGTATAAACCTTGCTGTCTGTCTCCCAGACATTTTACCACATTGTTTAAATATTCAGATTCTATCTCCATAGTAATGAACGTGGATATATATACAATGAAATGTCAATTTGGAAGAGACAAAAGGTCAAACGAAACGAAGTGCAGCTGGTTTTGCAGTCTTTCCAGGTTCAGTTTGAAGTGATTGTGTGAGCCGTGTTGTTGTCTAGCTCCTATTAAACAACCGTGTCCCGATGAGAAGGCACATTTTCTACGACAGGTGAAATCACACCTCGTTAGCTCATTGTTATGGATGTTTCCACATAAGTGTTACTAGAAAACAGCTGAAACTAACGCAAATGTGGCTATTCTGCTGTTATTCTGACAGCGCTGTTTGACCTGACTGTAAGTCAGCCGTAGTTGGCTAGCTAGCAAGGGATAAGAACTTTGCTAACCAGTACGGCAATGGAACATGAAGAAGGAACAACTTGGTCGCGTCTCTAGTAACCGGAACCAATAGAACGAACGACTGAACCTCTAGTAACTGAACCAATAGAACGAATGACTGGGTCGCATCTCTAGTAACTGAACCAATAGAACGAACGACTGGGTCGCGTCTCTAGTAACCGGAACCAATAGAACGAACGACTGGGTCGCGTCTCTAGTAACTGAACCAATAGAACGAATGACTGGGTCGCATCTCTAGTAACCGGAACCAATAGAACGAATGACTGGGTCGCATCTCTAGTAACCGGAACCAATAGAACGAATGACTGGGTCGCATCTCTAGTAACCGGAACCAATAGAACGAATGACTGGGTCGCGTCTCTAGTAACCGAACCAATAGAACGAATGACTGGGTCGCGTCTCTAGTAACCGAACCAATAGAACGAATGACTGGGTCGCGTCTCTAGTAACCGAACCAATAGAACGAATGACTGGGTCGCGTCTCTAGTAACCGAACCAATAGAACGAATGACTGGGTCGCGTCTCTAGTAACCGAACCAATAGAACGAATGACTGGGTCGCGTCTCTAGTAACCGAACCAATAGAACGAATGACTGGGTCGCGTCTCTAGTAACCGAACCAATAGAACGAATGACTGGGTCGCATCTCTAGTAACCGAACCAATAGAACGAATGACTGGGTCGCGTCTCTAGTAACCGAACCAATAGACTGAACGAGCAACCGGCTTGGGTAGCAACCGTAGATTTGTGTCGGGACTATATTGATGAAATAGTAAGACAAAATTCATTAAAAGAACGGTTTTAATAAAAATATGTCAATAATTATTATTTGAATATTATTATTTGAATATAATTATTATTTGAACATGTTGGTAATGCCCTCGAAGCCGGCGTTTGGAGGACTGCAGTGACCTTTTGGTTACTGGCCCAACGCTCTAACCACTACGCTGCCTGCTGCCCCTGTTATATGCTGCTGTGTATTATTCTGTAGTTGTAATCACCATCTCTCTCTCTCTCTCTCTCTCTCTCTCTCTCTCTCTCTCTCTCTCTCTCTCTCTCTCTCTCTCTCTCTCTCTCTCTCTTTCTCTCTCTCCCCTCTCTCTCTCTGTCTCTCCTCTCTCTCTCTCTCTCTCTCTCTCTCTCTCTCTCTCTCTCTCTCTCTCTCTGTCTCTCTCTCTCTGTCTCTCTGTCTCTCTCTGTCTCTCTGTCTCTCTCTCTCTCTCTCTCTCTGTCTCTCTCTGTCTCTCTCTCTCTCTGTCTCTCTATCTCTCTGTCTCTCTCTGTCTCTCTCTGTCTCTCTCTGTCTCTCTGTCTCTCTCTTTCTGTCTCTCGCTCTATGTCTCTGTCTCTCTCTCTTAGCAGTCCTATGCCCCTCCCCCTTCCACCATGGTCCCTCCCAGTCCCATCCCTAACAACAGTCACCACAGAGGAGGAGGAGGAGGCTGTAGTATGGAGCAGCTCAGTCAAACTAACCTGTACATCAGAGGACTGCCCTCTGGGACCAGTGACCAGGACCTCATCAAACTATGTCAACCGTAAGTGGAGATTTCACTCTATTAGTGAACTGGATATATCATTACTTTACTATCACCACTGACTGGACTAAACACGTGAATCCAGGTGAGAGCTATGATCGCTTATTGATGTCACCTCTTAATTCCACATCAATCAGTGTAGATGAAGGTGTTCCCAAACTGGGGTAGGCAGGGGTATGCGCAATGCAGTCGGGGTTATGCCAAAAAAAATGTATTTAAACATATATATATCAAAAAACAGTCCATTTATATTTTCCAACGGGGCTTTACGTTTGGGTTTTTCTCCTCGCCGGAGTAGCCTTGTTTCACTGCCAAAAATACAATTCAACCATCTAGTGTTCAGCGAAAAAACATCAAAATATCAAATACAGGTGGCCTAGTCAAATAATGAACATCCAATCACATTAACCGTTATTCTCTGCTAGGACATTATACTGCTACTACTAGTAGGACATTATACTGCTACTACTAGTAGGACATCATACTGCTACTACCAGCAGTACTACACCTGCACCTGTCGACCACACAAGTTACATTTACATTACATTTAAGTCATTTCTGCTTCCGCGAGCACATCCAATGCTGGCATCAGTAATTCGACATTTGTTGTTAGCCCAGCTAGCATGGACACTGGCAGTTGTGAACCTGATGCAGCCGAAGAGCTAACACCCCCTTAACCGGGAAAGCACCAGCTACTGCCCCTTATCCGGGAAAGCACCAAGCTACTGCCCCTTACCCGAGACAGCACCAAACGACTGCCCCTTACCCGGGACAGCACCGGTCGTAGGCTCTGTGAAGCCATGTTATGGTTTATACTGAGTGGGTAGTATGCTCTGTGAAGCCATGTTATGGATAATACTGAGTGGGTAGTATGCTCTGTGAAGCCATGTTATGGTTTATACTGAGTGGGTAGTATGCTCTGTGAAGCCATGTTATGGTTTATACTGAGTGGGTAGTAGGATCTGTGAAGCCATGTGGGTAGTATGCTCTGTGAAGCCATGTTATGGTTTATACTGAGTGGGTAGTAGGCTCTGTGAAGCCATGTGGGTAGTAGGCTCTGTGAAGCCATGTTATAATTCATACTGAGTGGGTAGTAGGCTCTGTGAAGCCATGTGGGTCGTAGGCTCTGTGAAGCCATGTGGGTAGTGTGCTCTGTGAAGCCATGTGGGTAGTATGCTCTGTGAAGCCATGTTATAATTTATACTGAGTGGGTCGTAGGCTGTGTTAGGCAAGGGTAATTTCAGTGTAGGAAAGGATGAAACAGCGTCTGTGCCACCAGTAAGTACAGATAGTAGTATAAATCCCCTGGCACAGTCCCCGCAGCCGGACAACTTTCTCACGGTTTCTGGTAGGAAATGCTGTAGGAACGCTCAACCGGTGTCGCTCATTCAGCAGACAGAAACTTTCAACCGGTTCTCCCCATTAAGCAGCGGGTCGGTGTCAGAGGCCGAGTCTTCTCTGGTCTCTACTCCTCCCGTTACGGGGTCTGAGACGCCGAAGCTTCCCACCATTAGCTCTGACAAATTGAAAACTCTAGTCATTGGCGACTCCATTACCCGCAGTATTAGACTTAAAGCGAATCATCCAGCGATCATACACTGTTTACCCGGGGCAGGGCTACCGACGTTAAGGCTAATCTGAAGATGGTGCTGGCTAAAGCTAAAACTGGCGAGTGTAGAGAGTATAGAGATATTGTTATCCACGTCGGCACCAACGATGTTAGGATGAAACAGTCAGAGATCACCAAGCGCAACATAGCTTCTGCGTGCATATCAGCTAGAAAGATGTGTCGGCATCGAGTAATTGTCTCTGGCCCCCTCCCAGTTAGGGGGAGTGATGAGCTCTACAGCAGAGTCTCACAACTCAATCGCTGGTTGAAAACTGTTTTCTGCCCCTCCCAAAAGATAGAATTTGTAGATAATTGGCCCTCTTTCTGGGACTCGCCCACAAACAGGACCAAGCCTGACCTGCTGAGGAGTGACGGACTCCATCCTAGCTGGAGGGGTGCTCTCATCTTATCTGCCAACATAGACAGGGCTCTAACTCCTCTAGCTCCACAATGAAATAGGGTGCAGGCCAGGCAGCAGGCTATTAGCCAGCCTGCCAGCATAGTGGAGTCTGCCACTAGCATAGTTAGTGTAGTCAGCTTAGCTATCACCATTGAGACCGTGTCTGTGCCTCGACCTGGGTTGGGCAAAACTAAACATGGCGGTGTTCGCCTTAGCAATCTCACTAGGATAAAGACCACCTCCATTCCTGTCATTACTGAAAGAGATCATGATACCTCACATCTCAAAATAGGGCTACTTAATGTTAGATCCCTTACTTCAAAGGCAATTATAGTCAATGAACTAATCACTGATCATAATCTTGATGTGATTGGCCTGACTGAAACATGGCTTAAGCCTGATGAATTTACTGTGTTAAATGAGGCCTCACCTCCTGGCTACACTAGTGACCATATCCCCGTGCATCCCGCAAAGGCGGAGGTGTTGCTAACATTTACGATAGCAAATTTCAATTTACAAAAAGAAAATGACGTTTTCGTCTTTTGAGCTTCTAGTCATGAAATCTATGCAGCCTACTCAATCACTTTTTATAGCTACTGTTTACAGGCCTCCTGGGCCATATACAGCGTTTCTCACTGAGTTCCCTGAATTCCTATCAGACCTTGTAGTCATTGCAGATAATATTCTAATCTTTGGTGACTTTAATATTCACATGGAAAAGTCCACAGACCCACTCCAAAAGGCTTTTGGAGCCATCATCGACTCAGTGGGTTTTGTCCAACATGTCTCTGGACCCACTCACTCTCACAGTCATACGCTGGACCTAGTTTTGTCCCATGGAATAAATGTTGTGGATCTTAATGTTTTTCCTCATAATCCTGGACTATCAGACCACCATTTTATTACGTTTGCAATTGCAACAAATAATCTGCTCAGACCCCAACCAAGGAACATCAAAAGTCGTGCTATAAATTCACAGACAACACAAAGATTCCTTGATGCCCTTCCAGACTCCCTCTGCCTACCCAAGGACGCCAGAGGACAAAAATCCGTTAACCACCTAACTGAGGATCTCAATTTAACCTTGCGCAATACCCTAGATGCAGTTGCACCCCTAAAAACTAAAAAAATGTCTCATAAGAAACTAGCTCCATGGTACACAGAAAATACCCGAGCTCTGAAGCAAGCTTCCAGAAAATTGGAACGGAAATGGCGCCACACCAAACTGGAAGTCTTCCGACTAGCTTGGAAGGATGGTACCGTGCAGTACCGAAGAGCCCTTACTGCTGCTCGATCGTCCTATTTTTCTAACTTAATTGAGGAAAATAAGAACAATCCGAAATTCCTTTTTGATACTGTGGCAAAGCTAACTAAAAAGCAGCATTCCCCAAGAGAGGATGACTTGCACTTTAGCAGTGATAAATTCATGAACTTCTTTGAGGAAAAGATTATGATTATTAGAAAGCAAATTACGGACTCCTCTTTAAACCTGCGTATTCCTCCAAACCTCAGTTGTCCTGAGTCTGCACAACTCTGCCAGGACCTAGGATCAAGAGAGACGCTCAAGTGTTTTAGTACTATATCTCTTGACACAATGATGAAAATAATCATGGCCTCTAAACCTTCAAGCTGTATACTGGACCCTATTCCAACTAAACTACTGAAAGAGCTGCTTCCTGTGCTTGGCCCTCCTATGTTGAACATAATAAACGGCTCTCTATCCACTGGATGTGTACCAAACTCACTAAAAGTGGCAGTAATAAAGCCTCTCTTGAAAAAGCCAAACCTTGACCCAGAAAATATAAAAAACTATCGGCCTATATCAAATCTTCCATTCCTCTCAAAGATTTTAGAGAAGGCTGTTGCGCAGCAACTCACTGCCTTCCTGAAGACAAACAATGTATACGAAATGCTTCAGTCTGGTTTTAGACCCCATCATAGCACTGAGACGGCACTTGTGAAGGTGGTAAATGACATTTTGATGGCATCGGACCGAGGCTCTGCATCTGTCCTCGTGCTCCTAGACCTTAGTGCTGCTTTTGATACCATCGATCACCACATTCTTTTGGAGAGATTGGAAACCCAAATTGGTCTACACGGACATGTTCTGGCCTGGTTTAGGTCTTATCTGTCGGAAAGATATCAGTTTGTCTCTGTGAATGGTTTGTCCTCTGACAAATCAACTGTACATTTCGGTGTTCCTCAAGGTTCTGTTTTAGGACCACTATTGTTTTCACTATATATTTTACCTCTTGGGGATGTTATTCGAAAACATAATGTAAACTTTCACTGCTATGCGGATGACACACAGCTGTACATTTCAATGAAACACGGTGAAGCACCAAAATTGCCCTCGCTAGAAGCATGTGTTTCAGACATAAGGAAGTGGATGGCTGCAAACTTTCTACTATTAAACTCGGACAAAACAGAGATGCTTGTTCTAGGTCCCAAGAAACAAAGAGATCTTCTGTTGAATCTGACAATTAATCTTAATGGTTGTACAGTCGTCTCAAATAAAACTGTGAAGGACCTCGGCGTTACTCTGGACCCTGATCTCTCTTTTGAAGAACATATCAAGACCATTTCGAGGACAGCTTTTTCCATCTACGTAACATTGCAAAAATCAGAAACTTTCTGTCCAAAAATGATGCAGAAAAATTAATCCATGCTTTTGTCACTTCTAGGTTAGACTACTGCAATGCTCTATTTTCCGGCTACCCGGATAAAGCACTAAATAAACTTCAGTTAGTGCTAAATACGGCTGCTAGAATCCTGACTAGAACCAAAAAATTTGATCATATTACTCCAGTGCTAGCCTCTCTACACTGGCTTCCTGTCAAAGCAAGGGCTGATTTCAAGGTTTTACTGCTAACCTACAAAGCATTACATGGGCTTGCTCCTACCTACCTCTCTGATTTGGTCCTGCCGTACATACCTATACGTACGCTACGGTCACAAGACGCAGGCCTCCTAATTGTCCCTAGAATTTCTAAGCAAACAGCTGGAGGCAGGGCTTTCTCCTATAGAGCTCCATTTTTATGGAACGGTCTGCCTACCCATGTCAGAGACGCAAACTCGGTCTCAACCTTTAAGTCTTTACTGAAGACTCATCTCTTCAGTGGGTCATATGATTGAGTGTAGTCTGGCCCAGGAGTGGGAAGGTGAACGGAAAGGCTCTGGAGCAACGAACCGCCCTTGCTGTCTCTGCCTGGCCGGTTCCCCTTTTTCCACTGGGATTCTCTGCCTCTAACCCTGTTACGGGGCTGAGTCACTGGCTTGCTGGGGCTCTCTCGTGCCGTCCCTGGGGGGGTGCGTCACCTGGGTGGGTTGATTCACTGTTGTGGTCGGCCTGTCTGGGTTTCCCCCCCTTTGGGTTGTACCGTGTCGGAGATCTTTGTGGGCTATACTCGGCCTTGTCTCAGGATGGTAAGTTGGTGGTTGTAGATTTCCCTCTAGTGGTGTGGGGGCTGTGCTTTGGCAAAGTGGGTGGGGTTATATCCTTCCTGTTTGGCCCTGTCCGGGGTGTCCTCGGATGGGGCCACAGTGTCTCCTGACCCCTCCTGTCTCAGCCTCCAGTATTTATGCTGCAGTAGTTTATGTGTCGGGGGGCTAGGGTCAGTTTGTTTATCTGGAGTACTTCTCCTGTCCTATTCGGTGTCCTGTGTAAATCTAAGTGTGCGTTCTCTAATTCTCTCCTTCTCTCCTTCTTTCTCTCTCTCGGAGGACCTGAGCCCTAGAACCATGCCCCAGGACTACCTGACATGATGACTCCTTGCTGTCCCCAGTCCACCTGGCCATGCTGCTGCTCCAGTTTCAACTGGCCTGGGCCCTAGGACCATGTCCCAGGACTACCTGACATGAGGACTCCTTGCTGTCCCCAGTCCACCTGGCCATGCTCCTGCTCCAGTTTCAACTGTTCTGCCTTACTATTATTCAACCATGCTGGTCATTTATGAACATTTGAACATCTTGGCCACGTTCTGTTATAATCTCCACCCGGCACAGCCAGAAGAGGACTGGCCACCCCACATATGCTCTCTCTAATTCTCTCTTTCTTTCTCTCTCTCGGAGGACCTGAGCCCTAGGACCGTGCCCCAGGACTACCTGACATGATGGCTCCTTGCTGTCCCCAGTCCACCTGACTGTGCTGCTGCTCCAGTTTCAACTGTTCTGCCTTATTATTATTTGACCATGCTGGTCATTTATGAACATTTGAACATCTTGGTCATTTTCTGTTATAATCTCTACCCGGCACAGCCAGAAGAGGACTGGCCACCCCACATAGCCCGGTTCCTCTCTAGGTTTCTTCCTAGGTTTTGGCCTTTCTAGGGAGTTTTTCCTAGCCACCGTGCTTTTACACCTGCATTGTTTGCTGTTTGGGGTTTTAGGCTGGGTTTCTGTACAGCACTTTGAGATATCAGCTGATGTACGAAGGGCTATATAAATAAATTTGATTTGATTTGATTTGATTTGTGAAGCCATGTGGGTAGTGTGCTCTGTGAAGCCATGTGGGTAGTATGCTCTGTGAAGCCATGTGGGTAGTGTGCTCTGTGAAGCCATGTGGGTAGTGTGCTCTGTGAAGCCATGTTATAATTCATACTGAGTGGGTCGTAGGCTGTGTGAAGCCATGTGGGTAGTATGCTCTGTAAAGCCATGTTATAATTCATACTGAGTGGGTAGTATGCTCTGTGAAGCCATGTGGGTAGTGTGCTCTGTGAAGCCATGTGGGTAGTATGCTCTGTGAAGCCATGTGGGTAGTAGGCTCTGTGAAGCCATGTTATATTTCATACTGAGTGGGCTCTGTGAAGCCATGTTATAATTCATACTGAGTGGGTCGTAGGCTCTGTGAAGCCATGTGGGTAGTAGGCTCTGTGAAGCCATGTTATAATTCATACTGAGTGGGTCGTAGGCTGTGTGTAATGGTTCATGCTGCGTACTGTAGTATCATAGCTGTGTTCTTGACCTCTCTCTGTCACCCCTCATTTCCTGTGTAGAGAAGAGAGGAGACACCCCTCCCAGTCAGCCAGCCAGCCCTATCCCATCCACTCGTCTCCCACCGCCAGTTCCTTTCCAGAACCTTCCTCACTGACGAACCGCATGGTGGGCGAGCCGCAAGCTTTGGGGGTCCATGCGCCTGTCATCGATGTCAAATTGTTTTTAAATGTAATAACTCCATTCCCTAAACATATTTCATTTCCATATGTTCTAGGAAGCTGAGGGTTAGATCAGGAAGGGTAAAAAATGAACAAGACAAAACATATGGATTGAAGGTATAAGATGATATGGGGTCAAGGCTACAAACGGCGCCGGTGAAATGACCGGCGTTGACTCTGGTGTTCGAACGAACATATCAGACCGAGAGTCGAATGCTTCTCAGGTCGTTCTTTATGAGTTTTAGTTTAGAAAAACCACATCTCAGCAGAAGAGACAGTTACAGGATGGTAAAAAAACAGCGGGATTACCATAGCAACGTCAGGGAAACTGGGCGGAAGGGAGGAGGGCTTCAAATAGAGCAGTTCTAGAATATCTTTCATTGAGCTTCTCGTTCTCCTTAATTGCTGAAGAGATGAACCGCACAGGAAGCTCTAGGAACAGGTCGTCTGGATACTGGACATACACACTACAGGAAGAGATGAACCGTACAGGAAGCTCTGGGAACAGGTTGTCTGGATACTGTCCTCAACACGTTCCAGGAAGAGATGAACCGTACAGGAAGCTCTGGGAACAGGTCGTCTGGATACTGGACAGACACGGTACAGGAAGAGATGAACCGTACAGGAAGCTCTGGGAACAGGTCGTCTGGATACTGGACAGACACGTTACAGGAAGAGATGAACCGTACAGGAAGCTCTGGGAACAGGTCGTCTGGATACTGGACAGACACGGTACAGGAAGAGATGAACCGTACAGGAAGCTCTGGGAACAGGTCGTCTGGATACTGGACAGACACGGTACAGGAAGAGATGAACCGTACAGGAAGCTCTGGGAACAGGTCATCTGGATACTGGACAGACACGGTACAGAAAGAGATGAACCGCACAGGAAGCTCTGGGAACAGGTCGTATGGATACTGGACAGACACGGTACAGGAAGAGATGAACCGTACAGGAAGCTCTGGGAACAGGTCGTCTGGATACTGTCCTCAACACGTTCCAGGAAGAGATGAACCGTACAGGAAGCTCTGGGAACAGGTCGTCTGGATACTGTCCTCAACACGTTCCAGGAAGAGATGAACCGTACAGGAAGCTCTGGGAACAGGTCGTCTGGATACTGTCCTCAACACGTTCCAGGAAGAGATGAACAGTACAGGAAGCTCTGGGGACAGGTCGTCTGGATACTGGACAGACACGGTACAGGGAGAGATGAACCGTACAGGAAGCTCTGGGAACAGGTCGTCTGGATACTGGACAGACACGCTACAGGAAGAGATGAACCGTACAGGAAGCTCTGGGGACAGGTCGTCTGGATACTGGACAGACACGCTACAGGAAGAGATGAACCGTACAGGAAGCTCTGGGAACAGGTCGTCTGGATACTGGATAGAAACGGTACAGGAAAAGATGAACCTTACATGAAGCTCTGGGTACAGGTCGTCTGGATACTGGACAGACAATACATGTCCAGATGCAATCAGATTATCATCTTTAACAGAAAACATTTTATTGAGGGCTTTGAACAACGAACAAAATAAAAAAGTTGTTTTGTGATTTTGTTGATAGTGGTAAACCAGCATATGAGTTCTGTGGTTACAATATCAACAGTCCCTTATCTCTCTGGTAAACGTTGGTCCCTTATCTCTCTGGTATTCGTTGGTCCCTTATCTCTCTGGTAAACGTTGGTCCCTTATCTCTCTGGTATTCGTTGGTCCCTTATCTCTCTGGTATTCGTTGGTCCCTTATCTCTCTGGTAAACGTTGGTCCCTTATCTCTCTGGTATTCGTTGGTCCCTTATCTCTCTGGTATTCGTTGGTCCCTTATCTCTCTGGTATTCGTTGGTCCCTTATCTCTCTGGTAAACGTTGGTCCCTTATCTCTCTGGTATACGTTGGTCCCTTATCTCTCTGGTATTCGTTGGTCCCTTATCTCTCTGGTAAACGTTGGTCCCTTATCTCTCTGGTATTCGTTGGTCCCTTATCTCTCTGGTATACGTTGGTCCCTTATCTCTCTGGTATACGTTGGTCCCTTATCTCTCTGGTATTTGTTGGTATGTATCATTCCAGACCACTTTTAAATCGTGTCCAGTGCAATGGGCATCTAATGTATAATGTCTGGAAAGACGGTCTGGGTTTGCGAAAGTCAGTATAGAAAACAGTTAGGCCGACAACCTGGACCTCAAAGCCTTGGTGAAAACAGTCAGGCCCACAGTCTGGACCTCAAAGCCTTGGTGAAAACAGTCAGGCCCTCAACCTGGACTTCTAGGCCTTGGTGAAAACAGTCAGGCCCACAGTCTGGACCTCAAAGCCTTGGTGAAAACAGTCAGGCCCACAACCTGGACTTCAAAGCCTTGGTGAAAACAGTCAGGCCCACAGTCTAGACCTTAAAGCCTTGGTGAAAACAGTCAGGCCCACAACCTGGACCTCAAAGCCTTGGTGAAAACAGTCAGGCCCACAACCTGGACGTCCAGGCCTAGGTGAAAACAGTCAGGTCCACAACCTGGACCTCAAAGCCTTGGTGAAAACATTTGCACACAAAAAAAGGACTTCAGGACACCAGGGGAGTCTCTCAAGTTGGATTTAATTGAATTCACCTTGAATACTGCAGTTCATTGTGTAGGCTTTTAGCCAGACAAAAACCCTGCTGAGTCAACAAGAAATAGTGTCTGGATTTATCTTCAAGCTGACTACTTGCTTCCTCATCGTTTGGCTATTTGATTAATGTTTATCAAAACAAGGGTATATAGCTATAGATAGCACATTGCATCATGAAACAATCCTTACTAAGCTTGTGTTTATAAGGTGGACATACTGTATTTTTTTAGCATTGATAGACTGGTTTTTACACAAAAGACCATTCTATCCATGCTGGGAGAGAGGGTGAGGATGGCTCATGTCATGCAGGCTCGGGTAGCTGTATATTAATATAGCTGATAGCTGATTAGTGTTGCTGTGGCATTTATTTTACATGTCTGTTTGAATGTCCAACTTTAATTACTGAACAGAGTAATACATTATAGCCTCCAGCCAGCAGTCTAAATGGCGGCACTGGTGAGGCTTAACATGAGACAACGATGACCTAATAGGCCTGTCAATAAACATTTATCCATTAGCTAAATCAATGCTAAGCCTTGGCGCCACAGGTAGCCTATCATCGATTCGAAAGGCATACAGTCGCATAGACAAAGACATGTCGCGATTTCAGCACCATGGACAGCAATCGGTAGAGAAAATGCGTTACGCCAGTGCCCGTAGTCCCTCGTCTCCCTGGCTGGTCCCTCGTATCCCTGGCTGGTCCCAGGTCCTTTCTAGTCCCGTAGTCCCTCGTTTCCCTGGCTGGTCCCAGGTCATTTCTAGTCCCGTAGTCCCTCGTCTCCCTGGCTGGTCCCAGGTCCTTTCTAGTCCCGTAGTCCCTCGTCTCCCTGGCTGGTCCCAGGTCCTTTCTAGTCCCGTAGTCCCTCGTCTCCTTGGCTGGTCCCAGGTCCTTTCTAGTCCCGTAGTCCCTCGTCTCCCTGGCTGGTCCCAGGTCCTTTCTAGTCCCGTAGTCCCTCGTCTCCCTGGCTGGTCCCTCGTATCCCTGGCTGGTCCCAGGTCCTTTCTAGTCCCGTAGTCCCTCGTCTCCCTGGCTGGTCCCAGGTCCTTTCTAGGCCCGTAGTCCCTCGTATCCCTGGCTGGTCCCAGGTCCTTTCTAGTCCCGTAGTCCCTCGTCTCCCTGGCTGGTCCCAGGTCCTTTCTAGTCCCGTAGTCCCTCGTACCCCTGGCTGGTCCCAGGTCCTTTCTAGTCCCGTAGTCCCTCGTACTCCTGGCTGGTCCCAGGTCCTTTCTAGTCCCGTAGTCCCTCGTACCCCTGGCTGGTCCCAGGTCCTTTCTAGTCCCGTAGTCCCTCGTACCCCTGGCTGGTCCCAGGTCCTTTCTAGTCCTGTAGTCCCTCGTACCCCTGGCTGGTCCCAGGTCCTTTCTAGTCCCGTAGTCCCTCGTACCCCTGGCTGGTCCCAGGTCCTTTCTAGTCCCGTAGTCCCTCGTACCCCTGGCTGGTCCCAGGTCCTTTCTAGTCCCGTAGTCCCTCGTACCCCTGGCTGGTCCCAGGTCCTTTCTAGTCCCGTAGTCCCTCGTACCCCTGGCTGGTCCCAGGTCCTTTCTAGTCCCGTAGTCCCTCGTACCCCTGGCTGGTCCCAGGTCCTTTCTAGTCCCGTAGTCCCTCGTACCCCTGGCTGGTCCCAGGTCCTTTCTAGTCCCGTAGTCCCTCGTACCCCTGGCTGGTCCCAGGTCCTTTCTAGTCCCGTAATCCCTCGTACCCCTGGCTGGTCCCAGGTCCTTTCTAGTCCCGTAGTCCCTCGTACCCCTGGCTGGTCCCAGGTCCTTTCTAGTCCCGTAGTCCCTCGTACCCCTGGCTGGTCCCAGCTCCTTTCTAGTCCCGTAGTCCCTCGTACCCCTGGCTGGTCCCAGGTCCTTTCTAGTCCCGTAGTCCCTCGTACCCCTGGCTGGTCCCAGGTCCTTTCTAGTCCCGTAGTCCCTCGTACCCCTGGCTGGTCCCAGGTCCTTTCTAGTCCCGTAGTCCCTCGTACCCCTGGCTGGTCCCAGGTCCTTTCTAGTCCCGTAGTCCCTCGTACCCCTGGCTGGTCCAAGGTCCTTTCTAGTCCCGTAGTCCCTCGTACCCCTGGCTGGTCCCAGGTCCTTTCTAGTCCCGTAGTCCCTCGTACCCCTGGCTGGTCCCAGGTCCTTTCTAGTCCCGTAGTCCCTCGTACCCCTGGCTGGTCCCAGGTCCTTTCTAGTCCCGTAGTCCCTCGTACCCCTGGCTGGTCCCAGGTCCTTTCTAGTCCCGTAGTCCCTCGTACCCCTGGCTGGTCCAAGGTCCTTTCTAGTCCCGTAGTCCCTCGTACCCCTGGCTGGTCCAGAGAGAGAGGGGAATAGATGGGTAGATGGTGTAATAAACAGAAGGATTGAGAGACTAGCAGATGACTGTGTTGTGTGTTGTAGGGTGGCCTGACTGTTCCTGTAATAGACAGAAGGATTGAGAGACTAGCAGATGACTGTGTTGTGTGTTGTAGGGTGGCCTGACTGTTCCTGTAATAGACAGAAGGATTGAGAGACTAGCAGATGACTGTGTTGTGTGTTGTAGGGTGGCCTGACTGTTCCTGTAATAGACAGAAGGATTGAGACTCTAGCAGATGACTGTGTTGTGTGATGTTATATTTCTGCTGTATTATCTGAAGTCCATTTGGTTTAGGCTCTGAGGTCAACTCTCTGTTTACAGCCAGGCAGTATTCAGTAGAGAAATGAACACAGCAGCAGCATTACAGCATGGAACACCCACATCCTGCCACTGGAAGGTCAGGCTGGAAAATGTATAAAAACAATGCTCTCTTGGGCCAGTTATGAAATATTTACCAACAAAAAAACAGCTTTTGTTTTTATTACTGAATCTAAGACAACTTGTGAACAATCTGGGTCATGAATTGTGTCTGTATAATAATTTAAACATGATTGTAGCATGAAAACATTCACAGATCTTGGTCGAATTAATATCTCCCTGCTTACCATGCTAACATTTCTAAACATATTTTACCCTCCCTCCCTCCCTCCCTCCCTCCCTCCCTCCCTCCCTCCCTCCCTCCCCTCCCTCCCTCCCTCCCTCCCTCCCTCCCTCCCTCCCTCCCTCCATGACTTCTGCCCGCCCTCCCTCCCTCCCTCCTGCCCTCCCACCTTCCCTCCCTGACTCCTGCCCGCCCTCCCTCCCTCCCTCCTTCCCTGACTGCTGCCCTCCCTCCCTCCCTGACTTCTGCCCGCCCTCCCTCCCTCCCTCTGTCCCTCCCTCCTCCCTCCTGCCCTCCCATCCTCCCTCCCTGATTCCTGCCCGCCCTCCCTCCCTCCTTCCCTGACTGCTGCCCTCCCTCCCTCCATGACTTCTGCCCGCCCTCCTTCCCGAGTTTGATTTAAAAACCGTAGTCAGATGACTGATCTGCCATTACAGTGTTACATTAGCAGTATATATATATATATATATATATATATATATATATATATATATATAGTGTTGCAGTATAATACTGTGATGGATGTGTTCTCCTTACGGCAACAGAACAAATGATCCCTCCTTTATTAAACGCCTCCGTCCAGGTAATATAGTCTCTCTCCCTCTCTCTCTCTCTCTCTCTCTCTCTCTCTCTCTCTCTCTCTCTCTCTCTCTCTCTCTCTCTGAGACTTATGCAGAGACTTATGTAAGAAGTGCTCACCAGTTGTTCTGTTGTGTTTTACAGATATGGGAAAATAGTGTCAACCAAGGCCATACTGGACAAGAACACTAATCAATGCAAAGGTACGCTGGAATCCCCATATAACACTCAGATCCACATTGATCATGTTTAGTGTTTAGATGAAGCAATCAATATTATAGCACCTTGTGTGTACACACACACACACACACACACACACACACACACACACACACACACACACACACACACACACACACACACACACACACACACACACACACACACACACACACACACACACACACACACACACACACACACACACACACACACACACACACACACACACACACACACACACACACACACAGCTGGTACTACAAATCTATAACACTGCACTATGAGTGTCTGGGGGAGTCTGGAAGTGTTTCCAACAGGACATGCTTGTTGACATGATTGTTTGAGAGTTTAGTCAAACAGGCGGCATATTTTTTAGGTTGGGATATGGAATTATTATTGTCTTCTTTTTAGAAATGCTAAGTGTTTCCAGTAGTCCTCTCTACAATGGGATGAGTGTCAGCTAGATGGTTGGAGTATTCTACAGGACAGGATGAGTGTCAGCTAGATGGTTGGAGTATTCTACAGGACAGGATGAGTGTCAGCTAGATGGTTGGAGTATTCTACAGGATGAGTGTCAGCTAGATGGTTGGAGTATTCTACAGGATGAGTGTCAGCTAGATGGTTGGAGTATTCTACAGGATGAGTGTCAGCTAGATGGTTGGAGTATTCTACAGGATGAGTGTTAGCTAGGTGGTTGCAGTATTCTACAGGACTGGATGAGTGTCAGCTAGATGGTTGGAGTATTCTACAGGACAGGATGAGTGTCAGCTAGATGGTTGGAGTATTCTACAGGACAGGATGGGTGTCAGCTAGATGGTTGGAGTATTCTACAGGATGAGTGTTAGCTAGATGGTTGGAGTATTCTACAGGATGAGTGTCCGCTAGATGGTTGGAGTATTCTACAGGATGAGTGTCAGCTAGATGGTTGGAGTATTCTACAGGATGAGTGTTAGCTAGATGGTTGGAGTATTCTACAGGACAGGATGAGTGTCAGCTAGATGGTTGGAGTATTCTACAGGATGAGTGTCAGCTAGATGGTTGGAGTATTCTACAGGACAGGATGAGTGTCGGCTAGATGGTTGGAGTATTCTACAGGATGAGTGTTAGCTAGATGGTTGGAGTATTCTACAGGACAGGATGAGTGTCAGCTAGATGGTTGGAGTATTCTACAGGATGAGTGTTAGCTAGATGGTTGGAGTATTCTACAGGATGAGTGTTAGCTAGATGGTTGGAGTATTCTACAGGACAGGATGAGTGTCGGCTAGATGGTTGGAGTATTCTACAGGATGGGTGTCAGCTAGATGGTTGGAGTATTCTACAGGATGGGTGTCGGCTAGATGGTTGGAGTATTCTACAGGATGGGTGTCAGCTAGATGGTTGGAGTATTCTACAGGACAGGATGAGTGTTAGCTAGATGGTTGGAGTATTCTACAGGATGAGTGTCAGCTAGATGGTTGGAGTATTCTACAGGACAGGATGAGTGTCAGCTAGATGGTTGGAGTATTCTACAGGACAGGATGAGTGTCAGCTAGATGGTTGGAGTATTCTACAGGATGAGTGTTAGCTAGATGGTTGGAGTATTCTACATGATGAGTGTCCGCTAGATGGTTGGAGTATTCTACAGGATGAGTGTTAGCTAGATGGTTGGAGTATTCTACAGGACAGGATGAGTGTCAGCTAGATGGTTGGAGTATTCTACAGGATGAGTGTCCGCTAGATGGTTGGAGTATTCTACAGGATGAGTGTTAGCTAGATGGTTGGAGTATTCTACAGGACAGGATGAGTGTCAGCTAGATGTTTGGAGTATTCTACAGGACAGGATGAGTGTTAGCTAGATGGTTGGAGTATTCTACAGGACAGGATGAGTGTCGGCTAGATGGTTGGAGTATTCTACAGGATGAGTGTTAGCTAGATGGTTGGAGTATTCTACAGGATGAGTGTCAGCTAGATGGTTGGAGTATTCTACAGGATGAGTGTCAGCTAGATGGTTGGAGTATTCTACAGGATGAGTGTTAGCTAGATGGTTGGAGTATTCTACAGGACAGGATGAGTGCTAGCTAGATGGTTGGAGTATTCTACAGGACAGGATGAGTGCTAGCTAGATGGTTGGAGTATTCTACAGGATGAGTGTCAGCTAGATGGTTGGAGTATTCTACAGGACAGGATGAGTGTCAGCTAGATGGTTGGAGTATTCTACTGGATGAGTGTCAGCTAGATGGTTGGAGTATTCTACAGGATGAGTGTCAGCTAGATGGTTGGAGTATTCTACAGGATGAGTGTCGGCTAGATGGTTGGAGTATTCTACAGGATGAGTGTCAGCTAGATGGTTGGAGTATTCTACAGGATGAGTGTCGGCTAGATGGTTGGAGTATTCTACAGGATGAGTGTCAGCTAGATGGTTGGAGTATTCTACAGGATGAGTGTCGGCTAGATGGTTGGAGTATTCGACAGGACAGGATGAGTGTCAGCTAGATGGTTGGAGTATTCTACAGGACAGGATGAGTGTCAGCTAGATGGTTGGAGTATTCTACAGGATGAGTGTCAGCTAGATGGTTGGAGTATTCTACAGGACAGGATGAGTGTCAGCTAGATGGTTGGAGTATTCTACAGGATGAGTGTCAGCTAGATGGTTGGAGTATTCTACAGGACAGGATGAGTGTTAGCTAGATGGTTGGAGTATTCTACAGGATGAGTGTCAGCTAGATGGTTGGAGTATTCTACAGGATGAGTGTTAGCTAGATGGTTGGAGTATTCTACAGGATGAGTGTCAGCTAGATGGTTGGAGTATTCTACAGGATGAGTGTCAGCTAGATGGTTGGAGTATTCTACAGGATGAGTGTCAGCTAGATGGTTGGAGTATTCTACAGGATGAGTGTCGGCTAGATGGTTGGAGTATTCTACAGGATGAGTGTCAGCTAGATGGTTGGAGTATTCTACAGGATGAGTGTCAGCTATATGGTTGGAGTATTCTACAGGATGAGTGTCAGCTAGATGGTTGGAGTATTCTACAGGACAGGATGAGTGTCAGCTAGATGGTTGGAGTATTCTACAGGATGAGTGTCAGCTAGATGGTTGGAGTATTCTACAGGATGAGTGTCAGCTAGATGGTTGGAGTATTCTACAGGACAGGATGAGTGTCAGCTAGATGGTTGGAGTATTCTACAGGACAGGATGAGTGTCAGCTAGATGGTTGGAGTATTCTACAGGATGAGTGTTAGCTAGATGGTTGGAGTATTCTACAGGATGAGTGTCAGCTAGATGGTTGGAGTATTCTACAGGACAGGATGAGTGTCAGCTAGATGGTTGGAGTATTCTACAGGATGAGTGTTAGCTAGATGGTTGGAGTATTCTACAGGATGAGTGTTAGCTAGATGGTTGGAGTATTCTACAGGACATGATGAGTGTCAGCTAGATGGTTGGAGTATTCTACAGGATGAGTGTCGGCTAGATGGTTGGAGTATTCTACAGGATGAGTGTCAGCTAGATGGTTGGAGTATTCTACAGGATGAGTGTCAGCTAGATGGTTGCAGTATTCTACAGGATGAGTGTCAGCTAGCTGGTTGGAGTATTCTACAGGATGAGTGTCGGCTAGATGGTTGGAGTATTCTACAGGACAGGATGAGTGTCAGCTAGATGGTTGGAGTATTCTACAGGATGAGTGTCAGCTAGATGGTTGGAGTATTCTACAGGATGAGTGTTAGCTAGATGGTTGGAGTATTCTACAGGATGGGTGTTAGCTAGATGGTTGGAGTATTCTACAGGATGAGTGTTAGCTAGATGGTTGGAGTATTCTACAGGATGAGTGTTAGCTAGATGGTTGGAGTATTCTACAGGATGAGTGTTAGCTAGATGGTTGGAGTATTCTACAGGATGAGTGTCAGCTATATGGTTGGAGTATTCTACAGGACAGGATGAGTGTTAGCTAGATGGTTGGAGTATTCTACAGGACAGGATGAGTGTTAGCTAGATGGTTGGAGTATTCTACAGGATGAGTGTTAGCTAGATGGTTGGAGTATTCTACAGGACAGGATGAGTGTTAGCTAGATGGTTGGAGTATTCTACAGGACAGGATGAGTGTCAGCTAGATGGTTGGAGTATTCTACAGGATGAGTGTTAGCTATATGGTTGGAGTATTCTACAGGACAGGATGAGTGTTAGCTAGATGGTTGGAGTATTCTACAGGACAGGATGAGTGTCAGCTAGATGGTTGGAGTATTCTACAGGATGAGTGTTAGCTAGATGGTTGGAGTATTCTACAGGACAGGATGAGTGTCTGCTAGATGGTTGGAGTATTCTACAGGATGAGTGTTAGCTAGATGGTTGGAGTATTCTACAGGATGAGTGTTAGCTAGATGGTTGGAGTATTCTACAGGACAGGATGAGTGTCGGCTAGATGGTTGGAGTATTCTACTGGATGAGTGACAGCTAGATGGTTGGAGTATTCTACAGGATGGGTGTCGGCTAGATGGTTGGAGTATTCTACAGGATGAGTGTTAGCTAGATGGTTGGAGTATTCTACAGGATGGGTGTCAGCTAGATGGTTGGAGTATTCTACAGGATGGGTGTCGGCTAGATGGTTGGAGTATTCTACAGGATGGGTGTCAGCTAGATGGTTGGAGTATTCTACAGGACAGGATGAGTGTCGGCTAGATGGTTGGAGTATTCTACTGGATGAGTGTCAGCTAGATGGTTGGAGTATTCTACAGGATGAGTGTCAGCTAGATGGTTGGAGTATTCTACAGGATGAGTGTCGGCTAGATGGTTGGAGTATTCTACAGGATGAGTGTCAGCTAGATGGTTGGAGTATTCTACAGGATGAGTGTCAGCTAGATGGTTGGAGTATTCTACAGGATGAGTGTCGGCTAGATGGTTGGAGTATTCTACAGGATGAGTGTCAGCTAGATGGTTGGAGTATTCTACAGGATGAGTGTCGGCTAGATGGTTGGAGTATTCTACAGGACATGATGAGTGTCAGCTATATGGTTGTCAGGAACATATGAACCCTCTGAAATACACCAAGCTAATAAACAGCTGCAGACACAATCTGAAACAGCTGCACGCTCTAGAGTCTAGTATGTACTGTAGTGTAGACACAATCTGAAACAGCTGCACGCTCTAGAGTCTAGCATGTACTGTAGTGTAGACACAATCTGAAACAGCTGCACGCTCTAGAGTCTAGCATGTACTGTAGTGTAGACACAATCTGAAACAGCTGCACGCTCTAGAGTCTAGCATGTACTGTAGTGTAGACACAATCTGAAACAGCTGCACGCTCTAGAGTCTAGTATGTACTGTAGTGTAGACACAATCTGAAACAGCTGCACACTCTAGAGTCTAGTATGTACTGTAGTGTAGACACGATGACTGCCTGCTAGAAACACACTCTAGAGTCTAGTATGTACTGTAGTGTAGACACGATGACTGCCTGCTAGAAACACACTCTCTAGAGTCTAGTATGTACTGTATTGTAGACACGATGACTGCCTGCTAGAAACACACTCTAGAGTCTAGTATGTACTGTAGTGTAGACACGATGACTGCCTGCTAGAAACACACTCTAGAGTCTAGTATGTACTGTATTGTAGACACGATGACTGCCTGCTAGAAACACACTCTAGAGTCTAGTATGTACTGTAGTGTAGACACGATGACTGCCTGCTAGAAACACACTCTCTAGAGTCTAGTATGTCTAATATGTACTGTAGTGCAGACACGATGACTGCCTGCTAGAAACACACTCTAGAGTCTAGCAGGTACTGTAGTGCAGACACTATGACTGCCTGCTAGAAACACACTCTAGAGTCTAGTAGGTACTGTAGTGTAGACACGATGACTGCCTGCTAGAAACACACTCTAGAGTCTAGTATGTACTGTAGTGTAGACACGATGACTGCCTGCTAGAAACACACTCTAGAGTCTAGTATGTACTGTAGTGTAGACACGATGACTGCCTGCTAGGAACACAGTCTAGAGTCTAGCATGTACTGTATTGTAGAAATTATGAATGCTTGCTGGAAACACTCACTGTAGCTGCTAGAAACACAGTCTAGTATGTACCCAGTTTGTTCTAGAACACATATAGTCTAGTATGTACCCAGTATGTTCTAGAACACATAGTCTAGTATGTACCCAGTATGTTCTAGAACACATACAGTCTAGTATGTACCCAGTACGTTCTAGAACACATATATTCTAGTATGTACCCAGTACGCTCTAGAACACATACCGTCTAGTGTGTACCCAGTATGTTCTAGAACACATACAGTCTAGTATGTATACATATAGTCTAGTATGTACACATATAGTCTAATATGTACCCAGTATGTTCTAGAACACATACAGTCTAGTATGTACCCAGGTCATTCTAGAATACATATAGTCTAGTGTGTACCCAGTACATTCTAGAACACATATAGTCTAGTATGTACCCAGTACGTTCAAGAACACATATAGTCTAGCATGTACCCAGTATGTTCTAGAACACATACCGTCTAGTATGTACCCAGTATGTTCTAGAACACATATAGTCTAGTATGTACCCAGTATGTTCTAGAACCCATACCATCTAGTGTGTACCCAGTATGTTCTAGAACACATATAGTCTAGTATGTACCCAGTATGTTCTAGAACACATATAGTCTAGTATGTACCCAGTACGTTCTAGAACACATATAGTCTAGTATGTACCCAGTACGTTCTAGAACAAAAACCGTCTAGTATGTACCCAGTATGTTTTAGAACACATATAGTCTAGTGTGTACCCAGTACATTCTAGAACACATATAGTCTAGTATGTACCCAGTATGTTCTAGAACACATATAGTCTAGTATGTACCCAGTATGTTCTAGAACACATATAGTCTAGTATGAACCCAGTATGTTCTAGAACACATATAGTCTAGTGTGTACCCAGTACATTCTAGAACACATATAGTCTAGTGTGTACCCAGTACATTCTAGAACACATATAGTCTAGTATGTACCCAGTATGTTCTAGAACACATATAGTCTAGTATGTACACAGTATGTGCACGCCTTGGTCTTAGATTTTGTGTTTTCTTTAACACACTCTAGAGTCTAGAACACATATAGTCTAGTATGTACCCAGTATGTTCTAGAACACATATAGTCTAGTATGAACCCAGTATGTTCTAGAACACATATAGTCTAGTGTGTACCCAGTACATTCTAGAACACATATAGTCTAGTATGAACCCAGGTCGTTCTAGAACACATATAGTCTAGTGTGTACCCAGTACATTCTAGAACACATATAGTCTAGTATGTACCTGTCACGCCTTGGTCTTAGTATTTTGTGTTTTCTTTCTTTATTTGTTCAGGCCAGGGTGTGACATGGGGTTATTGTATTTTCGTATTGGGGTTTGTAGTATTTGGGATCGCGGCTGAGTAGGGGTGTTGTATAGGCTTGGCTGCCTGAGGCGGTTCTCAATCAGAGTCAGGTGATTCTCGTTGTCTCTGATTGGGAACCGTATTTAGGTAGCCTGGGTTTCACTGTGTATTTCGAGGGTGATTGTTCCTGTCTCTGTGGAGTTTCACCAGATAGGCTGTAATTAGGTTTCACGTTCCGTTTTGTTGTTTTGCATTTGTATCAGTTATTTCATGTATCGCTCTTCCTTCATTAAAGACATGAGTAACCACCACGCTGCATTTCGGTCCGACTCTCTTTCTACAAACGAAGAACGCCGTTACAGTACCCAGTATGTTCTAGAACACACATAGTCTAGTATGTACCCAGTATGTTCTAGAACACATATAGTCTAGTATGTACCGAGTATGTTCTAGAACACACATAGTCTAGTATGTACCGAGTATGTTCTAGAACACATATAGTCTAGTATGTACCCAGTATGTTCTAGAACACATACAGTCCAGTATGTACCCAGTATGTTCTAGAACACATACCGTCTAGTGTGTACCCAGTATGTTCTAGAACACACATAGTCTAGTATGTACCCAGTATGTTCTAGAACACATATAGTCTAGTATGTAGCCCAGTATGTTCTAGAACACATATAGTCTAGTATGTACCCAGTATGTTCTAGAACACATACAGTCCAGTATGTACCCAGTATGTTCTAGAACACATACCGTCTAGTGTGTACCCAGTTCGTTCTAGAACACATATAGTCTAGTATGTACCCAGTATGTTCTAGAACAAATATAGTCTAGCGTGTACCCAGTATGTTCTAGAACACATATAGTCTAGCATGTACCCAGTATGTTCTAGAACACATATAGTCTAGTATGTACCCAGTATGTTCTAGAACACATATAGTCTAGTGTGTACCCAGTATGTTCTAGAACACATATAGTCTAGCGTGTACCCAGTATGTTCTAGAACACATATAGTCTAGCATGTACCCAGTATGTTCTAGAACACATATAGTCTAGTATGTACACAGTATGTTCTAGAACAGATACCGTCTAGTATGTACCCAGTATGTTCTAGAACACATACAGTCTAGTATGTACCCAGTATGTTCTAGAACACATATAGTCTAGTATGTACCCAGTATGTTCTAGAACACATACAGTCTAGTATGTACCCAGTATGTTCTAGAACACATATAGTCTAGTATGTACACAGTATGTTCTAGAACAAATATAGTCTAGCGTGTACCCAGTATGTTCTAGAACACATATAGTCTAGTATGTACACAGTATGTTCTAGAACAGATACCGTCTAGTATGTACCCAGTATGTTCTAGAACACATACAGTCTAGTATGTACCCAGTATGTTCTAGAACACATATAGTCTAGTATGTACCCAGTATGTTCTAGAACACATACAGTCTAGTATGTACCCAGTATGTTCTAGAACACATATAGTCTAGTATGTACACAGTATGTTCTAGAACAAATATAGTCTAGCGTGTACCCAGTATGTTCTAGAACACATACAGTCTAGTATGTACCCAGTATGTTCTAGAACACATATAGTCTAGTATGTACACAGTATGTTCTAGAACAAATATAGTCTAGCGTGTACCCAGTATGTTCTAGAACACATATAGTCTTGTGTGTACCAGTATGTTCTAGAACAGATACCGTCTAGTATGTACCCAGTATGTTCTAGAACACATACAGTCTAGTATGTACCCAGTATGTTCTAGAACACATATAGTCTAGTATGTACCCAGTATGTTCTAGAACAAATATAGTCTAGCGTGTACCCAGTATGTTCTAGAACACATACAGTCTAGTATGTACCCAGTATGTTCTAGAACACATATAGTCTAGTATGTACACAGTATGTTCTAGAACAGATACCGTCTAGTGTGTACCCAGTATGTTCTAGAACACACATAGTCTAGTATGTACCCAGTACGTTCTAGAACACATATAGTCTAGTGTGTACCCAGTACATTCTAGAACACATATAGTCTAGTATGAACCCAGGTCGTTCTAGAACACATCAAATCAAATCAAATCAAATCAAATCAAATTTATTTATATAGCCCTTCGTACATCAGCTGATATCTCAAAGTGCTGTACAGAAACCCAGCCTAAAACCCCAAACAGCAAACAATGCAGGTGTAAAAGCACGGTGGCTAGGAAAAACTCCCTAGAAAGGCCAAAACCTAGGAAGAAACCTAGAGAGGAACCGGGCTATGTGGGGTGGCCAGTCCTCTTCTGGCTGTGCCGGGTAGAGATTATAACAGAACATGACCAAGATGTTCAAATGTTCATAAATGACCAGCATGGTCAAATAATAATAAGGCAGAACAGTTGAAACTGGAGCAGCAGCACAGTCAGATGGACTGGGGACAGCAAGGAGCCATCATGTCAGGTAGTCTGGGGCACGGTCCTAGGGCTCAGGTCCTCCGAGAGAAGAAAGAAAGAGAGAATTAGAGAGCATATGTGGGGTGGCCAGTCCTCTTCTGGCTGTGCCAGGTGGAGATTATAACAGAACGTGGCCAAGATGTTCAAATGTTCATAAATGACCAGCATGGTTGAATAATAGTAAGGCAGAACAGTTGAAACTGGAGCAGGAGCATGGCCAGGTGGACTGGGGACAGCAAGGAGTCCTCATGTCAGGTAGTCCTGGGACATGGTCCTAGGGCCCAGGCCAGTTGAAACTGGAGCAGCAGCATGGCCAGGTGGACTGGGGACAGCAAGGAGTCATCATGTCAGGTAGTCCTGGGGCATGGTTCTAGGGCTCAGGTCCTCCGAGAGAGAGAAAGAAAGAGAGAAGGAGAGAATTAGAGAACGCACACTTAGATTTACACAGGACACCGAATAGGACAGGAGAAGTACTCCAGATAAACAAACTGACCCTAGCCCCCCGACACATAAACTACTGCAGCATAAATACTGGAGGCTGAGACAGGAGGGGTCAGGAGACACTGTGGCCCCATCCGAGGACACCCCGGACAGGGCCAAACAGGAAGGATATAACCCCACCCACTTTGCCAAAGCACAGCCCCCACACCACTAGAGGGAAATCTTCAACCACCAACGTACCATCCTGAGACAAGGCCGAGTATAGCCCACAAAGATCTCCGACACGGTACAACCCAAGGGGTGGGGGGGAACCCAGACAGGCCGACCACAACAGTGAATCAACCCACCCAGGTGACGCATCCCCCCAGGGACGACACGAGAGAGCCCCAGCAAGCCAGTGACTCAGCCCCCGTAACAGGGTTAGAGGCAGAGAATCCCAGTGGAAAACGGGGAACCGGCCAGGCAGAGACAGCAAGGGCGGTTCGTTGCTCCAGAGCCTTTCCGTTCACCTTCCCACTCCTGGGCCAGACTACACTCAATCATATGACCCACTGAAGAGATGAGTCTTCAGTAAAGACTTAAAGGTTGAGACCGAGTTTGCGTCTCTGACATGGGTAGGCAGACCGTTCCATAAAAATGGAGCTCTATAGGAGAAAGCCCTGCCTCCAGCTGTTTGCTTAGAAATTCTAGGGACAATTAGGAGGCCTGCGTCTTGTGACCGTAGCGTACGTATAGGTATGTACGGCAGGACCAAATCAGAGAGGTAGGTAGGAGCAAGCCCATGTAATGCTTTGTAGGTTAGCA
Organism: Oncorhynchus gorbuscha; assembly: GCF_021184085.1. NCBI lineage: Eukaryota > Metazoa > Chordata > Actinopteri > Salmoniformes > Salmonidae > Oncorhynchus > Oncorhynchus gorbuscha. Next base: position 218,650 of record NW_025745901.1, on the reverse strand, counting down.
GTAAAACCTTGAAATCAGCCCTTGCTTTGACAGGAAGCCAGTGTAGAGAGGCTAGCACTGGAGTAATATGATCAAATTTTTGGTTCTAGTCAGGATTCTAGCAGCCGTATTTAGCACTAACTGAAGTTTATTTAGTGCTTTATCCGGGTAGCCGGAAAATAGAGCATTGCAGTAGTCTAACCTAGAAGTGACAAAAGCATGGATTAATTTTTCTGCATCATTTTTGGACAGAAAGTTTCTGATTTTTGCAATGTTACGTAGATGGAAAAAGCTGTCCTCGAAATGGTCTTGATATGTTCTTCAAAAGAGAGATCAGGGTCAGAGTAACGCCGAGGTCCTTCACAGTTTTATTTGAGACGACTGTACAACCATTAAGATTAATTGTCAGATTCAACAGAAGATCTCTTTGTTTCTTGGGACCTAGAACAAGCATCTCTGTTTTGTCCGAGTTTAATAGTAGAAAGTTTGCAGCCATCCACTTCCTTATGTCTGAAACACATGCTTCTAGCGAGGGCAATTTTGGTGCTTCACCATGTTTCATTGAAATGTACAGCTGTGTGTCATCCGCATAGCAGTGAAAGTTTACATTATGTTTTCGAATAACATCCCCAAGAGGTAAAATATATAGTGAAAACAATAGTGGTCCTAAAACAGAACCTTGAGGAACACCGAAATGTACAGTTGATTTGTCAGAGGACAAACCATTCACAGAGACAAACTGATATCTTTCCGACAGATAAGACCTAAACCAGGCCAGAACATGTCCGTGTAGACCAATTTGGTCTAGTGTGTACCCAGTACATTCTAGAACACATATAGTCTAGTATGTACCTGTCACGCCTTGGTCTTAGTATTTTGTGTTTTCTTTATTTATTTGTTCAGGCCAGGGTGTGACATGGGGTTATTGTATTTTCGTATTGGGGTTTGTAGTATTTGGGATCGCGGCTGAGTAGGGGTGTTGTATAGGCTTGGCTGCCTGAGGCGGTTCTCAATCAGAGTCAGGTGATTCTCGTTGTCTCTGATTGGGAACCGTATTTAGGTAGCCTGGGTTTCACTGTGTATTTCGAGGGTGATTGTTCCTGTCTCTGTGGAGTTTCACCAGATAGGCTGTAATTAGGTTTCACGTTCCGTTTTGTTGTTTTGCATTTGTATAGTTATTTCATGTATCGCTCTTCCTTCATTAAAGACATGAGTAACCACCACGCTGCATTTCGGTCCGACTCTCTTTCTACAAACGAAGAACGCCGTTACAGTACCCAGTATGTTCTAGAACACACATAGTCTAGTATGTACCCAGTATGTTCTAGAACACATATAGTCTAGTATGTACCGAGTATGTTCTAGAACACACATAGTCTAGTATGTACCGAGTACGTTCTAGAGCACACATAGTCTAGTATGTACCCAGTATGTTCTAGAACACATACAGTCTATTATGTACCCAGTACATTCTAGAACACACATAGTCTAGTATGTACCCAGTATGTTATAGAACACATATAGTCTACTATGTACCCAGTATGTTCTAGAACCCATACCGTCTAGTGTGTACCCAGTATGTTCTAGAACACACATAGTCTAGTATGTACCCAGTATGTTCTAGAACCCATACCGTCTAGTGTGTACCCAGTATGTTCTAGAACACACATAGTCTAGTATGTACCCAGTATGTTCTAGAACCCATACCGTCTAGTGTGTACCCAGTATGTTCTAGAACACACATAGTCTAGTATGTACCCAGTATGTTCTAGAACACATACCGTCTAGTGTGTACCCAGTATGTTCTAGAACACACATAGTCTAGTATGTACCCAGTATGTTCTAGAACACATATAGTCTAGTATGTAGCGAGTATGTTCTAGAACACATATAGTCTAGTATGTACCCAGTATGTTCTAGAACACATACAGTCCAGTATGTACCCAGTATGTTCTAGAACACATACCGTCTAGTGTGTACCCAGTTCGTTCTAGAACACATATAGTCTAGTATGTACCCAGTATGTTCTAGAACAAATATAGTCTAGCGTGTACCCAGTATGTTCTAGAACACATATAGTCTAGCATGTACCCAGTATGTTCTAGAACACATATAGTCTAGTATGTACCCAGTATGTTCTAGAACACATATAGTCTAGTGTGTACCCAGTATGTTCTAGAACACATATAGTCTAGCGTGTACCCAGTATGTTCTAGAACACATATAGTCTAGCATGTACCCAGTATGTTCTAGAACACATATAGTCTAGTATGTACACAGTATGTTCTAGAACAGATACCGTCTAGTATGTACCCAGTATGTTCTAGAACACATACAGTCTAGTATGTACCCAGTATGTTCTAGAACACATATAGTCTAGTATGTACCCAGTATGTTCTAGAACACATACAGTCTAGTATGTACCCAGTATGTTCTAGAACACATATAGTCTAGTATGTACACAGTATGTTCTAGAACAAATATAGTCTAGCGTGTATCCAGTATGTTCTAGAACACATATAGTCTAGTATGTACACAGTATGTTCTAGAACAGATACCGTCTAGTATGTACCCAGTATGTTCTAGAACACATACAGTCTAGTATGTACCCAGTATGTTCTAGAACACATATAGTCTAGTATGTACCCAGTATGTTCTAGAACACATACAGTCTAGTATGTACCCAGTATGTTCTAGAACACATATAGTCTAGTATGTACACAGTATGTTCTAGAACAAATATAGTCTAGTGTGTACCCAGTATGTTCTAGAACACATACAGTCTAGTATGTACCCAGTATGTTCTAGAACACATATAGTCTAGTATGTACACAGTATGTTCTAGAACAAATATAGTCTAGCGTGTACCCAGTATGTTCTAGAACACATATAGTCTTGTGTGTACCAGTATGTTCTAGAACAGATACCGTCTAGTATGTACCCAGTATGTTCTAGAACACATACAGTCTAGTATGTACCCAGTATGTTCTAGAACACATATAGTCTAGTATGTACCCAGTATGTTCTAGAACAAATCTAGTCTAGCGTGTACCCAGTATGTTCTAGAACACATACAGTCTAGTATGTACCCAGTATGTTCTAGAACACATATAGTCTAGTATGTACACAGTATGTTCTAGAACAGATACCGTCTAGTGTGTACCCAGTATGTTCTAGAACACACATAGTCTAGTATGTACCCAGTACGTTCTAGAACACATATAGTCTAGTGTGTACCCAGTACATTCTAGAACACATATAGTCTAGTATGAACCCAGGTCGTTCTAGAACACATATAGTCTAGTGTGTACCCAGTACATTCTAGAACACATATAGTCTAGTATGTACCTGTCACGCCTTGGTCTTAGTATTTTGTGTTTTCTTTATTTATTTGTTCAGGCCAGGGTGTGACATGGGGTTATTGTATTTTCGTATTGGGGTTTGTAGTATTTGGGATCGCGGCTGAGTAGGGGTGTTGTATAGGCTTGGCTGCCTGAGGCGGTTCTCAATCAGAGTCAGGTGATTCTCGTTGTCTCTGATTGGGAACCGTATTTAGGTAGCCTGGGTTTCACTGTGTATTTCGAGGGTGATTGTTCCTGTCTCTGTGGAGTTTCACCAGATAGGCTGTAATTAGGTTTCACGTTCCGTTTTGTTGTTTTGCATTTGTATAGTTATTTCATGTATCGCTCTTCCTTCATTAAAGACATGAGTAACCACCACGCTGCATTTCGGTCCGACTCTCTTTCTACAAACGAAGAACGCCGTTACAGTACCCAGTATGTTCTAGAACACACATAGTCTAGTATGTACCCAGTATGTTCTAGAACACATATAGTCTAGTATGTACCGAGTATGTTCTAGAACACACATAGTCTAGTATGTACCGAGTACGTTCTAGAGCACACATAGTCTAGTATGTACCCAGTATGTTCTAGAACACATACAGTCTATTATGTACCCAGTACATTCTAGAACACACATAGTCTAGTATGTACCCAGTATGTTATAGAACACATATAGTCTAGTATGTACCCAGTATGTTCTAGAACCCATACCGTCTAGTGTGTACCCAGTATGTTCTAGAACACACATAGTCTAGTATGTACCCAGTATGTTCTAGAACACATATAGTCTAGTATGTAACCAGTATGTTCTAGAACACATATAGTCTAGTATGTACCCAGTATGTTCTAGAACCCATACCGTCTAGTGTGTACCCAGTATGTTCTAGAACACACATAGTCTAGTATGTACCCAGTATGTTCTAGAACACATACCGTCTAGTATGTACCCAGTATGTTCTAGAACACACATAGTCTAGTATGTACCCAGTATGTTCTAGAACAGATACCGTCTATTGTGTACCCAGTATGTTCTAGAACACACATAGTCTAGTATGTACCCAGTATGTTCTAGAACACATACCGTCTAGTATGTACCCAGTATGTTCTAGAACACATATAGTCTAGTATGTACCCAGTATGTTCTAGAACACATATAGTCTAGTATGTACCCAGTATGTTCTAGAACACATATAGTCTAGTATGTACCCAGTATGTTCTAGAACACATATAGTCTAGTATGTACCCAGTATGTTCTAGAACACATATAGTCTAGTATGTACCCAGTATGTTCTAGAACCCATACCATCTAGTGTGTACCCAGTATGTTCTAGAACACATACCGTCTAGTATGTACCCAGTATGTTCTAGAACACATATAGTCTAGTATGTACCCAGTATGTTCTAGAACACATATAGTCTAGTATGTACCCAGTATGTTCTAGAACACATATAGTCTAGTATGTACCCAGTTTGTTCTAGAACACAAATAGTCTAGTATGTACCCAGTATGTTCTAGAACACATACCGTCTAGTATGTACCCAGTATGTTCTAGAACACATATAGTCTAGTATGTAGCGAGTATGTTCTAGAACACATATAGCCTAGTATGTAGCGAGTATGTTCTAGAACACATATAGTCTAGTATGTACCCAGTATGTTCTAGAACACATATAGTCTAGCATGTACCCAGTATGTTCTAGAACACATATAGTCTAGTATGTACCCAGTATGTTCTAGAACACATATAGTCTAGTGTGTACCCAGTATGTTCTAGAACACATATAGTCTAGCGTGTACCCAGTATGTTCTAGAACACATATAGTCTAGCATGTACCCAGTATGTTCTAGAACACATATAGTCTAGTATGTACACAGTATGTTCTAGAACAGATACCGTCTAGTATGTACCCAGTATGTTCTAGAACACATACAGTCTAGTATGTACCCAGTATGTTCTAGAACACATATAGTCTAGTATGTACCCAGTATGTTCTAGAACACATACAGTCTAGTATGTACCCAGTATGTTCTAGAACACATATAGTCTAGTATGTACACAGTATGTTCTAGAACAAATATAGTCTAGTATGTACCCAGTATGTTCTAGAACACATATAGTCTAGTATGTACACAGTATGTTCTAGAACAGATACCGTCTAGTATGTACCCAGTATGTTCTAGAACACATACAGTCTAGTATGTACCCAGTATGTTCTAGAACACATATAGTCTAGTATGTACCCAGTATGTTCTAGAACACATACAGTCTAGTATGTACCCAGTATGTTCTAGAACACATATAGTCTAGTATGTACCAGTATGTTCTAGAACAAATATAGTCTAGTATGTACCCAGTATGTTCTAGAACACATACAGTCTAGTATGTACCCAGTATGTTCTAGAACACATATAGTCTAGTATGTACCCAGTATGTTCTAGAACAAATATAGTCTAGCGTGTACCCAGTATGTTCTAGAACACATACAGTCTAGTATGTACCCAGTATGTTCTAGAACACATATAGTCTAGTATGTACACAGTATGTTCTAGAACAGATACCGTCTAGTGTGTACCCAGTATGTTCTAGAACACACATAGTCTAGTATGTACCCAGTACGTTCTAGAACACATATAGTCTAGTATGTACCCAGTATGTTCTAGAACACATATAGTCTAGTATGTACTGTTGAACAGTTTAACTCCTAGACGGATCAAAAGGGAAACCACAGAACATCACCCTGTTCCAGAGGAAATCGTTGACAGCCATAAACAACACACAAAATAGTCGTTTCCTGTTCCTCCCCTGGATTTAACTGGATTTAGCTGGACAGACTCTTGGGAGAAAGGCAACATTACTGGGCGTTTTGAGTCTAGACACTTTACATGGTGCGATAATCCACTTAGACTGTTGCTCATGTGAACCTCTGTGTCTCTCCCTCTGTGTCTCTGTGTCTCTCCCTCTGTGTCTCTCCCTCTGTGTCTATCCCTCTGTGTCTCTCCCTCTGTGTCTCTCCCTCTGTGTCTCTCCCTCTGTGTCTCTCCCTCTGTGTCTCTCCCTCTGCAGGATATGGCTTTGTGGACTTTGACAGCCAGACAGCAGCCCAGAAAGCTGTAGCCTCTCTAAAGGCCAGCGGAGTCCAGGCACAGATGGCCAAGGTACAGGTACTCACTGTGATGAGGATGAGGGTGAGTTACAGGTACTCACTGTGATGAGGGTGAGGTACAGGAACTCACTGTGATGAGGAGGAGGTACAGGAACTCACTGTGATGAGGGTGAGGTACAGGAACTCAATGTGATGAGGATGAGGGTGAGGTACAGGTACTCACTGTGATGAGGAGGAGGTACAGGAACTCACTGTGATGAGGATGAGGTACAGGTACTCACTGTGATGAGGATGAGGTACAGGTACTCACTGTGATGAGGGTGAGGTACAGGAACTCACTGTGATGAGGAGGAGGTACAGGAACTCACTGTGATGAGGGTGAGGTACAGGAACTCACTGTGATGAGGATGAGGTACAGGTACTCACTGTGATGAGGAGGAGGTACAGGAACTCACTGTGATGAGGGTGAGGGTGAGTTACAGGTACTCACTGTGATGAGGGTGAGGTACAGGAACTCACTGTGATGAGGATGAGGTACAGGAACTCACTGTGATGAGGGTGAGGTACAGGTACTCACTGTGATGAGGATGAGGGTGAGGTACAGGTACTCACTGTGATGAGGAGGAGGTACAGGTACTCACTGTGATGAGGATGAGGTACAGGTACTCACTGTGATGAGGATGAGGTACAGGTACTCACTGTGATGAGGGTGAACTCACTGTGATGAGGATGAGGTACAGGTACTCACTGTGATGAGGATGAGGGTGAGGTACAGGTACTCACTGTGATGATGAGGGTGAGGTACAGGTGCTCACTGTGATGAGGATGAGGTACAGGTACTCACTGTGATGAGGATGAGGTGAGGTACAGGTACTCACTGTGATGAGGAGGAGGTACAGGTACTCACTGTGATGAGGAGGAGGTACAGGTACTCACTGTGATGAGGATGAGGTACAGGTACTCACTGTGATGAGGATGAGGTACAGGTACTCACTGTGATGAGGATGAGGGTGAGGTACAGGTACTCACTGTGATGAGGATGAGGGTGAAGTACAGGAACTCACTGTGATGAGGATGAGGTACAGGTACTCACTGTGATGAGGATGAGGTACAGGTACTCAATGTGATGAGGATGAGGGTGAGGTACAGGAACTCAATGTGATGAGGATGAGGGTGAGGTACAGGAACTCACTGTGATGAGGGTGAGGTACAGGTACTCACTGTGATGAGGAGGAGGTACAGGTACTCACTGTGATGAGGACGAGGGTGAGGTACAGAACTCACTGTGATGAGGACGAGGGCGAGGTACAGGTACTCACTGTGATGAGGAGGAGGTACAGGTACTCACTGTGATGAGGATGAGGGTGAGGGACAGCTACTCACTGTGATGAGGAGGAGGTACAGGTTCTCACTGTGATGAGGATGAAGTATAGGTACTCGCTAGGATGAGGGTGATGGTGATAGTGAGAGATTCAGACCTCTTGACTTTTTCCACATTTTGTTACGTTACATCCTTATTCTAACATGTATTAAATCATCCCCCCCCCTCATCAAGCTACACACAATACCCCCATAATGACATCACAACACCCCATAATGACATCACAACACCCCATTATGACATCACAACACCCCATAATGACATCACAACACCCCATTATGACATCACAACACCCCATAATGACATCACAACACCCCATAATGACATCACAACACCCCATAATGACATCACAACACCCCATTATGACATCACAATACCCCATAATGACAGCACAACACCCCATACTGACATGACAATACCCCATAATGACAAAGCAAACAGGTTTTTAAAAATGTTTGCAAATGTGTAAAAAAAATACAAAAGTTAATATAACATTTCCATAAGTATTCAGACCCTTTACTCAGTACTTTGTTGAAGCACCTTTGGCAGTGATTACAGCCTCAAGTCTTCTTGGGTATGACGCTACAAGCTTGGCACACCTGTATTTGGGGAGTTTCTCCCATTCTTCTCTGCAGATCCTCTCAAGCTCTGTCAGGTTGGATGGGGAGCGTCACTGCACAGCTATTCTCAGGTCTCTCCAGAGATGTTAGATCAGGTTTCAAAGAAGGTATTTCATTTTTTTTGTTTTTTTACATATGCTAAAATTAGCTTTGTCATTATGGGGTATTGTATTGTGTGTATATTGATGAGGACAAACATTAATTAAATCCATTTTAGAATA
>NW_025745901.1:195000-207500 GCF_021184085.1 Oncorhynchus gorbuscha | reverse complement strand
CCTCTCCTCTCTCTTCCTCCCAGTTTATGAGACTATAGACTGTAATGGTGATTAGGGGTGCAGCTGGAAGGCTCCTCTTATATTAGATCCCTAAACACTAGTATTACTCATTAAACATGTCCTGCATTCTCTCTCTCTTCTCTCTCTCTCTCTCTCTCTCTCTCTCTCTCTCTCTCTCTCTCTCTCTCTCTTTATATCTCTCCCTCTCTCTCTCTCTCTCTCTCTCTCTCTCTCTCTCTCTCTCTCTCTCTCTCTCTCTCTCTCTCTCTCTCTCTCTCTCTCTCTCTCTCTCTCTCTCCTCCACCGTTATCTCTTTGCTATCAGTGTGCATAGTGATTCAACTAGGCTGACTATATCTTATGTTGATTTTAAGGGATGGAGTGGATGGTTATTAGTGTCTGTGACCTCTGTGTCAACCACAGCATGTGTTGCTCCCACAGAGTCATTAGCAACACTGCTGAGGACAGAGAGAGGGGAGAGAAGAGACAGGATAGGAGAGAGGAGAGGAGAGGGGAGAGATAGGAGGTGGACGAGGAGAGGGGAGAGAGAGAGGAGCAGGTGAGGGGGGAGAGGAGGAGAGGGGGAGAGGAGGAGAGGGGAGTGAGAGAGGTGGAGTTGGGGGAGAGAGTGGAGAGGAGGAGAGGGGGGAGAGGAGGAGAGGGGAGGAGAGGAGGAGGGGAGGAGGAGAGAGAGAGAGGGGAGGAGAGGGGAGAGAATGGAGAGGAGGAGAGGTGAGTGAGAGGAGGAGGAGGGGGTGGAGAGGAGGAGAGGGGAGTGAGAGGAGGAGGGGAGGAGGAGAGAGAGAGAGAGGGGAGGAGAGGAGAGGGGAGAGAATGGAGAGGAGGAGAGGTGAGTGAGAGGAGGAGGAGGGGGGGGATGGAGAGGAGGAGAGGAGGTGGGGGGAGTGAGAGGAGGAGGAGGGGGGGAATGGAGAGGAGGAGAGGAGGTGGGGGTACAGGCTCCAGCACACTAATTACTGACCTGACCTTGACCAGGGTCTCCTGTCACTGTCTGCATGTCACCCCTTGTACCTGTTTCTCTGTAGGTTTCCATCAGTATTACCTGCCTGTAGGGATATTATCAGCACTATCTCTCCCTCACATCCTTCTGTCTTTGTCTCAGTCCTTCTATTGCTGTTGACAACATCATGAACGACATTCCCCCAGAACTGCTCTGTGTTGCCAGCTTTCAGTCTCTGGCTGATTGATTGAAAACAGATGCCTCGTCTTTTATAGTGTGGTGGACTGACTGGGCGATGACTGCTTAGTGATGGCTGTTTAGTGATGGCTGTTTAGTGATGGCTGTTTGTAAAGTTTGTAAAGGTTGTTTAGTTATGACTGCTTAGTGATGGCTGTTTAGTGATGGCTGTTTAGTGATGGCTGTTTAATGATGGTTGTTTGTAAAGGCTGTTTAGTGATGGCTGTTTAGTGATGGCTGTTTAGTGATGGCTGTTTAGTTATGGCTGTTTATTGATGGCTGTTTAGTGATGGCTGTTTAGTTATGGCTGTTTAGTGATGGCTGTTTAGTGATGGCTGATTAGTGATAGCTGTTTAGTGATGGCTGTTTAAATGATGGTTGTTTGTAAAGTTTGTAAAGGTTGTTTAGTTATGACTGTTTAGTGATGGCTGTTTAGTTATTACTGTTTAGTGATGGCTGTTTAGTTATTACTGTTTAGTGATGGGTGTTTAGTGATGACTGTTTAGTGATGGCTGTTTAGTTATTACTGTTTAGTGATGGCTGTTTAGTTATTACTGTTTAGTTATGTCTGTTTAGTGATGGCTGTTTAGTTATGGCTGTTTAGGGATGACTGTTTAGTGATGGCTGGAGTTAGTGATGGCTGAAGTTAGTGATGGCTGAAATGGATGGTTGGAGTTAGTGATGGCTGCAGTTAGTGATGGCTGGAGTTAGTGATGGCTGGAGTTTGTGATGGCTGGACTTAGTAATGGCTGGAGTTAGAGATCCTCTGTTCTCCTGTTGTATTGTTCAACAATCCCCTGTTCTCCTGTTGTATTGTTCAACAATCCCCTGTTCTCCTGTTGTAATGTTCAACAATCCCCTGTTCTCCTGTTGTAATGTTCAACAATCCCCTGTTCTCCTGTTGTATTGTTCAACAATCCCCTGTTCTGTCGTTGTATTGTTCAACAATCCCCTGTTCTCCTGTTGTATTGTTCAACAATCCTCTGTTCTCCTGTTGTATTGTTCAACAATCCCCTGTTCTCCTGTTGTAATGTTCAACAATCCCCTGTTCTGTCGTTGTATTGTTCAACAATCCCCTGTTCTCCTGTTGTTGTATTGTACAACAATCCCCTGTTCTTTATCTGTTCACAACCCAACATCAGGGAATACAGCCCACAGATGGCTTTCCTCTCTGGACGTTTACATGTGTTGTTGTACCAGTTTAACCCTTAGCTGGTTGTTCACATGTGTAGTTGTACCAGTTTAACCCTTAGCTGGTTGTTTACATGTGTAGTTGTACCAGTTTAACCCTTAGCTGGTTGTTTACATGTGTAGTTGTACCAGTTTAACCCTTAGCTGGTTGTTTACATGTGTAGTTGGACCAGTTTAACCCTTAGCTGGTAGTTTACATGTGTAGTTGTACCAGTTTAACCCTTAGCTGGTAGTTTACATGTGTAGTTGTACCAGTTTAACCCTTAGCTGGTTGTTTACCTGTGTAGTTGTACCAGATTAACCCTTATCTCTCCACTGTAGCTGGTAGTTTACATGTGTATTGTACCAGTTTAACCCTTATCTCTCCACTGTAGCTGGTTGTTTACATGTGTAGTTGTACCAGTTTAACCCTTAGCTGGTTGTTTACATGTGTAGTTGTACCAGTTTAACCCTTAGCTGGTTGTTTACATGTGTAGTTGTACCAGTTTAACCCTTAGTTGGCCATTTACATGTGTAGTTGTACCAGTTTAACCCTTAGCTGGTTGTTTACATGTGTAGTTGTACCAGTTTAACCCTTATCTCTCCACTGTAGCTGGTTGTTTACATGTGTAGTTGTACCAGTTTAACCCTTAACTCTCCACTGTAGCTGGTTGTTTACATGTGTAGTTGGACCAGTTTAACCCTTAACTCTCCACTGTAGCTGGTTGTTTTCATGTGTAGTTGTACCAGTTTAACCCTTAGCTGGTTGTTTACATGTGTAGTTGTACCAGTTTAACCCTTAGCTGGTTGTTTACATGTGTAGTTGTACCAGTTTAACCCTTAGCTGGTTGTTTACATGTGTAGTTGTACCAGTTTAACCCTTAGCTGGCCATTTACATGTGTATTGTACCAGTTTAACCCTTAACTCTCCACTGTAGCTGGTTGTTTACATGTGTAGTTGTACCAGTTTAACCCTTAGCTGGCCATTTACATGTGTAGTTGTACCAGTTTAACCCTTAGCTGGCCATTTACATGTGTATTGTACCAGTTTAACCCTTAACTCTCCACTGTAGCTGGTTGTTTACATGTGTAGTTGGACCAGTTTAACCCTTAGCTGGTTGTTTACATGTGTATTGTACCAGTTTAACCCTTAACTCTCCACTGTAGCTGGTTGTTTACATGTGTATTGTACCAGTTTAACCCTTAACTCTCCACTGTAGCTGGTTGTTTACATGTGTATTGTACCAGTTTAACCCTTAACTCTCCATTGTAAACGGCCCCATCCAGGACATGTGTTCTATCTTCATGTCTGATGGCCAGAGGTAAACGGACAGGTGACATTTAGATAATGGGAGAAGATGGGGTTGATGGGGTTGTGTGCTTCAGAGGCGAGGACAGGCCCCAATGGAATTATGGGTAATGTAGTCTGAATGAGAGTAACTCCAAGCCTCTAGATATCAGTGGGCTTGCATTAGCAGCTGTGTGGGAGAGGAGAGGGCTTTTAGTGGGGACCACTCAGACACAGCCTGTCAAACCAGCCTCACTCAATCATCCCAGTGAGGGAACCCAGGGACCTATGAATGGGTTGGGATGGACTGGGCCTAGAGAAGAGCAGACAGAGAGAGGACTAAGAGCCCTCAGAAAACAGCCTGAGTATCAGATACTCATCCACCAAGGGCAGCCTCAGACAACAAAGGACTCCCAGGGGGCCTGAGTAGGGGTGGCCTGGGGGAGAGGAAGACCAGACAGACAGACAGACAGACAGACAGACGGACGGACGGACGGACGGACGGACGGACGACGGACGACGGACGGACGGACGGACGACAGACGGACGACAGACGACGGACGACAGACGGACAGACAGACGGACAGACAGACAGACAGACAGACAGACAGACAGACAGACAGACAGACAGACAGACAGACAGACAGACAGACAGTATTGTAGTAACAGCTGCTGCTGCTGTTTAGGGGAACAGAGTGTTCTAGGCAGGAACACCAGTAGCTATCCATCAGGACACCAGTACCCACCAGACAACATCAGGACACCAGTACCCACCAAACAACATCAGGACACCAGGAACTACCAGAACAACATCAGGACACCAGGAACTACCAAACAACATCAGGACACCAGGAACTACCAGACAACATCAGGACAGAACAACAACATCAGGACACCAGGAACTACCAGACAACATCAGGACCAGGAACTACCAGACAACATCAGGACACCAGGAACTACCAGACAACATCAGGACACCAGGAACTACCAGACAACATCAGGACACCAGGAACTACCAGACAACATCAGGACACCAGGAACTATCCATTAGAACGCCAGTGACCTATCAGTGACCTATCAGTGACCTATCAGTGACCTATCAGTGACCTATCAGTGACCTATCAGTGACCTATCAGTGACCTATCAGTGACCTATCAGTGACCTATCAGTGGCCTATCAGTGACCTATCAGTGACCTATCAGTGACCTATCAGAGTGGAGAAAAACATTGGAGAAAATGCATCACATAATATTTGAACATGTAAATAGCTGTTCTATCATTCAGCCTACAGTAGGAGCCAACGTGTGGTGTTCAATGTAGCCCTACATTCCATGAGACCTTAACCTTAATGACCGTAACCTGTTAATCCACTTGTCCTTCAGACGAGACGGTGACTGGAAATGTTGTTGAGTTGTTTGATGCCAGAAACCACTTTACAAAATAAATTGCCTTATTATTCAAAACCATTATTACAAGAGAAACAGAGATATATGCTCCCCTCTGCCTATTGACTACTTATCTTATTCAAGCCTGTCTCAAAATACAACACTGGCCCTTTAAGACAACAAAAAGGTCTTTGCCTGTTGTGGGATATTAATAACCAAAAGGAGAGAGACTTTTAGATGACTTCAAGACCATCAAACTTTAGTTAGTCAACAATCACCCGGAAGTGATCGCTGAGAACCCACAATCACCCGGAAGTGATCGCTGAGAACCAGGGTCATCATTATACAGGGTCATCTTCTCAGTTTGCCACTCCTTAACACACAGATACTAATGCAACATGGGACCCTGGGTCCTCCTCACAAGTCCAGTGTTCATCTGCGTGTGGGAGAGAAACTGGAGGGATGGTTCACCCTGGCCCTGGTAGACATGCCAGCATTTCCCAGATACTAATCATTCAATGGAATGCAGGCTGTAGGGTTTTATCACCAGGCCATCTTAAATCAATTGCCTGCGTTAAGCCCCAGAGGCCCAACTCAGTCACACAGACACAGATGAGAGAGTACTAATCAAAGCTATTCGATGCATAAACAGTATTACAACATAATCTTGTCATTTTATACCGTACAGTGGGTCAAAAAAAAGTATTTAGTCAGCCACCAATTGTGCAAGTTCTCCCACACCCAGCATTCAGCCAGTCAGTATTTTCCACCATAATTTGCAAATACTTTAAATTCATTAAAAATCCAACAATGTGATTTTCTGGATTTTTTTTCTTATTTTGTCTGTCATAGTTGGAGTGGACCTATGATGAAAATTACAGGCCTCTCTCCTCTTTTTAAGTGGGAGAACTTGCACAATTGGTTGCTGACTAAATACTTTTTTGCCCCACTGTATGTGCACTTAGATGAGGGCATGGAAGAAAATGACTATTAAAGTGTGTGAATAGGGGCTTGTTTACATGTAGTTATGCTGCTGTTAAACAGTATGTGATGCACGTAACAATGAAAAGAGAGCTTCCATTCTCCCAGCACACATGAACAATAGGCTGAGACCAACTTGTGGGAGAAGCATCGATTCGTTCCAAAGAGCAGTTCTCAATCAGCACAGAGAGATGTGGAGGTTAATCCCCTTCTCTCGTCTCCTCTCCTCTCCACTCTTCTCTTCTCATCTCCTCACCTATCCCTTCTTCCCTTCTCTCCTCTCCCCTCTTCTCCTCTCCTCTCCTATCCACTCCTCTCCTCTCCTATCCCCTCTTCACTTCTCATCTCCTCGCCTATCCCTTCTTCCCTTCTCTCCTCTCCCCTCTTATACTTTCCTCTCCTATCCCCTCTTCTCCTCTCCTCACTTATCTCCTCTCCTCTCCTCTCCTCTCCTCTCCTCTCCTCCTCTCCTCTCCTGTCCTCCCTCTCTCTCCTGTCCTCCCCTCTTCTCCTGTCCTCCCCTCTTCTCCCCTAACTTCTCAATTAAAGACGTGCCCTTAAGCCATCCATCCAAAATTCAATATAGTACACCAAGCCAAACCCAGTTTGACTAGAGTACAAAGAGATCAGCAAAAAAATGAAGAAAAGGCATTAACATTATTAAGAATGTCTTAAATCAACTGTAATGTAATATAATATGAAATATGAAACTCCTTTTCCCCAAGATCAGAAACAAACCAGTCAGCATTCAGCCAGTCAGTTGAGTTATACCAGCCAGCATTCAGCCAGTCAGTTGAGTTATACCAGCCAGCATTCAGCCAGTCAGTTGAGTTATACCAGCCAGCATTCAGCCAGTCAGTTGAGTTATACTAGCCAGCATTCAGCCAGTCAGTTGAGTTATAACAGCCAGCCAGCATTCAGCCAGTCAGTTGAGTTATACCAGCCAGCATTCAGCCAGTCAGTTGAGTTATACTAGCCAGCATTCAGACAGTCAGTTGAGTTATAACAGCCAGCCAGCATTCAGCCAGTCAGTTGAGTTATACCAGCCAGCATTCAGCCAGTCAGTTGAGTTATATCAGCCAGCATTCAGCCAGTCAGTTTAGTTATACCAGACAGCCAGTCAGCTGAGATATACCAGCCAGCCAGCATTCAGCCAGTCAGTTGAGTTATACCACCTAGCATTCAGCCAGTCAGTTGAGTTATACCAGCCATCATTCAGCCAGTCAGTTGAGTTATACCAGCCAGCATTCAGCCAGTCAGTTGAGTTATACCAGCTAGCATTCAGTCATTCAGTTGAGTTATACCAGCCAACCAGCCAGTCAGTTGAGTTATACCAGCCAACCAGCCAGTCAGTTGAGTTATACCAGCCAGCCAGCATTCAGCCATTCAGTTGAGTTATACCAGCCAGCATTCAGACAGTCAGTTGAGTTATACCAGCCAGCATTCAGCCAGTCAGTTGAGTTATACCAGCCAGCCAGCATTCAGCCAGTCAGTTGAGTTATACCAGCCAGCCAGCATTCAGCCAGTCAGTTGAGTTATACCAGCCAGTCAGTTGAGTTATAACAGCCAGCATTCAGCCAGTCAGTTGAGTTATACCAGCCAGCATTCAGCCAGTCAGTTGAGTTATACCAGCCAGCATTCAGCCAGTCAGTTGAGTTATACCAGCCAACCAGCCAATCAGTTGAGTTATACCAGCCAACCAGCCAATCAGTTGAGTTATACCAGCCAGCCAGCATTCAGCCAGTCAGTTGAGTTATACCAGCCAGCATTCAGCCTGTCAGTTGAGTTATACCAGCCAGTCAGTTGAGTTATAACAGCCAGCATTCAGCCAGTCAGTTGAGTTATACCAGCCAGCATTCAGCCAGTCAGTTGAGTTATACCAGCCAGCATTCAGCCAGTCAGTTGAGTTATACCAGCCAACCAGCCAATCAGTTGAGTTATACCAGCCAGCCAGCATTCAGCCAGTCAGTTGAGTTATACCAGCCAGCATTCAGCCAGTCAGTTGAGTTAAACCAGCCAGCATTCAGCAAGGAGAAAAACAACATTGAAATTAGGCAGTAGAAGCTGTACAGATAACTTATCCAATGGGCTTTGACTTCTCATAGACGTCAGAAAGCTAACACAACATGATGCCCAGTCACCTTATTAATTCAGCCACTTACTGAGACAACTTGCAAGTTAAACATCAGGGTCGCGATAACACAGGATTCACCTTTTTTCCAAGCAAGAAAAAAAGGATAAAATGCATAAGAAATATGCTTCTGTAATGTCTGTTCGCCATCAGACTGATGTTGTGCGTCAGTTGCACTTCTCCACTCCGATGGTAATTCACAGATGAGAATTCACAAATGGGCCTTTCCATCAGCACACAGCATTGTGACTGATGCTGAGCCTGAGCCTTTTCTCGTTGTGCCAGCCAGCCTACATTTCTCCTTTTCTCGTTGTGCCAGCCAGCCTACATTTCCCCTTTTCTCGTTGTGCCAGCCAGCCTACATTTCTCCTTTTCTCGTTGTGCCAGCCAGCCTACATTTCTCCTTTTCTCGTTGTGCCAGCCAGCCTACATTTCTCCTTTTCTCGTTGTGCCAGCCAGCCTACATTTCTCCTTTTCTCGTTGTGCCAGCCAGCCCACATTTCTCCTTTTCTCGTTGTGCCAGCCAGCCTACATTTCTCCTTTTCTCGTTGTGCCAGCCAGCCTACATTTCTCCTTTTCTCGTTGTGCCAGCCAGCCCACATTTCTCCTTTTCTCGTTGTGCCAGCCAGCCTACTTTTCTGTGGTGAAACGAAAGATCAACTTTAAGCAAAACGTTTTGACAGTATTGGAAAAAAAACCACCCCGAGGCTATTTTCCAAATACCCCCCAGGGGTAGAAGGTATAAACTGTATACTGCCCAAGCCTACGGCAAATTGTTGTTTTTTGATTGATCAAGGTTATGATTGTGTGACTGTCTGATTGGTCCAAGGTGAGGCGTGATATGGTTCCCAATCAGAGGTAGCTGTTTATCGTTGTCTCTGATTGGGGATCATATTTAGGTAGACATTTTCCCTTTTGTGTTTGTGGGTTCTTGGTTTTTATGTTTAGTTGCCTGTCTGCACTACTCATATTAGCGGCACGGTTCGTTTTGTTATTTTGTTAGTTTGTTCAGTGTTTCATTCTTAAATAAAGAAGAATGTACGCATACGACGATGCACCTTGGTCTCCTTTCAACGATCGTCTCCTTACAAATATCGTCTCCTGACAACGATCGTCTCCTGACAACGATCGTCTCCTTACAACGATCGTCTCTTTACAACGATCGTCTCCTTACAACGATCGTCTCCTTACAAAGATCGTCTCTTTACAACGATCGTCTCCTTACAATGATCGTCTCCTCACAATGATCGTCTCCTCACAACGATCGTCTCCTCACAACGATCGTCTCCTCACAATGATCGTCTCCTCACAACGATCGTCTCCTCACAACGATCGTCTCCTTACAATGATCGTCTCCTCACAATGATCGTCTCCTTACAACGATCGTCTCCTTACAATGATCGTCTCCTCACAACGATCGTCTCCTCACAACGATCGTCTCCTTACAATGATCGTCTCCTCACAACGATCGTCTCCTTACAACGATCGTCTCCTTACAATGATCGTCTCCTTACAACGATCACGACAATACGGGGGGGGTGATCCATATTGAGACATATTGCATGAATGGATGGATGCTATAACGATAAATGGAACGCTAAGTTTCTAACATTAATGTGCACCGGGGTATTTATTAATGATTCTTTAAACTACTTCTACGAGTTTGATGCTTGTATCTATTTGTTAATAATCTCCCTTATTAGCAGACTTCTTTAAATTTCAAACCTTTCTCTAGTAAAGGCTACTTATCGTAATGAAGGATATCAGCTTAATGCCTGTGATAAAGTGATCGGTACTGTCGGTGTCGATCATTTTAGCTTTAGTGTCCAACCTCTACTGTGCGGTTGTGGCTATCTATCAAAGTTGGTGGACAGCAGGGGCCAAACGTTTTTCAGAGGGAGGAAGGAAGGGAGATAGAGGGAGGGAGGTAGAGAGAGGGAGATAGGGAGGGAGCGAGAGAGAGGGAGGGAGGTAGAGAGAGAGAGGGAGGGAGCGAGAGAGAGGGAGGGAGCGAGAGAGAGAGGGAGGTAGAGAGAGAGAGGGAGGGAGAGAGAGAGAGGGAGGGAGGTCGAGAGAGAGAGGGAGGGAGGTCGAGAGAGAGAGGGAGGGAGGTAGAGAGAGAGAGGGAGGTAGAGAGAGAGAGAGGGAGGGAGGTCGAGAGAGAGAGGGAGGGAGGTAGAGAGATAGAGGGAGGGAGGTATAGAGGGCGATAGAGAGGCAGGGAGGTAAAGAGAGGGAGAGAGAGAGGGAGTGAGGTAGAGAGAGGGAGGGAGGTAGAGAGAGAGAGGGAGGGAGGTAGAGAGGGAGGGGGGTAAAGAGAGGGAGAGAGAGGGAGGGAGGTAGAGAGAGAGAGGGAGGGAGCGAGAGAGAGGGGGGGAGGTAGAGAGAGAGAGGGAGGGAGGTAGAGAGAGAGAGGGAGGGAGGTAGAGAGAGAGGGAGGGAGGTAGAGAGAGAGAGGGAGGGAGGTAGAGAGAGAGAGGGAGGGAGGTAGAGAGAGAGAGGGAGGGAGGTAGAGAGAGAGAGGGAGGGAGGTAGAGAGAGAGAGAGGGAGGGAGGTAGAGAGAGAGAGGGAGAGAGGGAGATAGAGAGGGAGGGAGGTAGAGAGATAGAGGGAGGGAGGTATAGAGGGCGATAGAGAGGGAGGGAGGTAAAGAGAGGGAGAGAGAGAGGGAGGGAGGTAGAGAGAGAGAGGGAGTGAGGTAGAGAGAGGGAGGGAGGTAGAGAGAGAGGGAGGGAGGTAGAGAGGGAGGGGGGTAAAGAGAGGGAGAGAGAGGGAGGGAGGTAGAGAGAGAGAGGGAGGGAGCGAGAGAGAGGGGGGGAGGTAGAGAGAGAGAGGGAGGGAGGTAGAGAGAGAGAGGGAGGGAGGTAGAGAGAGAGAGGGAGGGAGGTAGAGAGAGAGAGGGAGGGAGGTAGAGAGAGAGAGGGAGGGAGGTAGAGAGAGAGAGGGAGGGAGGTAGAGAGAGAGAGGGAGGGAGGTAGAGAGAGAGAGAGGGAGGGAGGTAGAGAGAGAGAGGGAGGGAGGTAGAGAGATAGAGGGAGGGAGGTATAGAGGGCGATAGAGAGGGAGGGAGGTAAAGAGAGGGAGAGAGAGGGAGGGAGGTAGAGAGAGAGGGAGGGAGGTAAAGAGAGGGAGATAGAGAGGGAGGGAGGTAGAGAGAGAGAGGGAGTGAGGTAGAGAGAGGGAGGGAGGTAGAGAGAGAGAGGGAGGGAGGTAGAGAGGGAGGGGGGTAAAGAGAGGGAGAGAGAGGGAGGGAGGTAGAGAGAGAGAGGGAGGGAGGTAGAGAGGGAGGGGGGTAAAGAGAGGGAGAGAGAGGGAGGGAGGTAGAGAGAGAGAGGGAGGGAGGTAGAGAGAGAGAGAGGGAGGTAGAGAGAGAGAGAGGGAGGTAGAGAGGGAGGGAGGTAAAGAGAGGGAGATAGAGAGGGAGGGAGGTAGAAAGAGAGGGCGATAGAGAGGGAGGGAGGGAGGTAGAGAGAGAGGGCAATAGAGAGAGGGAGAGCACGCTCCTCCAGAATATAACATCACACATCAACTGCCTTTTAGGTTGTCTCAACAGAGATGCCCAGAGGCACCACATGAGGCTCTCTCTCTCTCTCTCTCTCTCTCTCTCTCTCTCTCTCTCTCTCTCTCTCTCTCTCTCTCTCAATTCAATTCAAGGAGCTTTATTGGCATGGGAAACGTGTTAACGATGTCAAAGCAAGTGAGGTTGATAATATGCAAAAGTGAAATAAACAATAAAAATTAACAGTACACATTACACATACAGAAGTTACAAAACAATAAAGACATTACAAATGTCATATTATATACAGTGCCTTGCGAAAGTATTCAGCCCCCTTGAACTTTGCGACCTTTTGCCACATTTCAGGCTTCAAACATAAAGATATAAAACTGTATTTGTTTGTGAAGAATCAACAACAAGTGGGTCGCAATCATGAAGTGGAACGACATTTATTGGATATTTGAAACTTTTTTAACAAATCAAAAACTGAAAAATTGGGTGTGCAAAATTATTCAGCCCCTTTACTTTCAGTGCAGCAAACTCTCTCCAGAAGTTCAGTGAGGATCTCTGAATGATCCAATGTTGACCTAAATGACTAATGCTTTTCTTCAGCAGGGACAGGGAAGATGGTTATATATATACAATGTACAAATAGTTAAAGTACACAAGATAAAATAAATAAGCATAAATATGGGTTGTATTTACAATGGTGTTTGTTCTTCACTGGTTGCCCTTTTCTTGTGGCAACAGGTCACAAATCTCGCTGCTGTGATGGCACACTGGTATTTCACTCAGTAGATATGGGAGTTAATCAAAATTTGATTTGTTTTCGATTTTTTTGTGGATGT
>NW_025745901.1:177500-187500 GCF_021184085.1 Oncorhynchus gorbuscha | reverse complement strand
CAGTATGGTCTGCCTCATATCTTTCAGTACGGTCTGCCTCATATCTTTCAGTGCCTCATATCTTTCATATCTGCCTTTCTTTCAGTATGGTCTGCCTCATATCTTTCAGTACGGTCTGCCTCATATCTTTCAGTATGGTCTGCCTCATATCTTTCAGTATGGTCTGCCTCATATCTTTCAGTATGGTCTGCCTCATATCTTTCAGTACGGTCTGCCTCATATCTTTCAGTACGGTCTGAGGAGATGCCATTAGCAAAAAAAGACTGGAACATTTTTTAAAGTTTTTGTTGAACTTTCTTTATTCATTTTGATTCTCATATCTTCCTTGATAATCCAGCAGCTCTCTGGTTATTGCGTTTATGTAATGAAACACCCAGAAACAATTATACGGAGAGACATTTGGAATGAGAGGTGTGTGTGTGTTTGTAAGCGATGTGAGGTTGTGTGTGTGTGTTTAGGGCGTTGTGACTAATCTGAGATAGTTATTAAAGCCTGGGTTAGAGGGACACTCTTATCCCGTATTTCTCTCTCTCCCCCTCCCTCACTTTCTGGCTTTCTCTCTCTCCCCCTCCCTCACTTTCTGGCTTTCTCTCTCTCCCCCTCCCTCACTTTCTGGCTTTCTCTCTCTCCCCCTCCCTCACTTTCTGGCTTTCTCTCTCTCCCCCTCCCTCACTTGTCTTTCTCATCTCTCTCCTCCCTCACTTTCTGGCTTTCTTTCTCTCTCTCCCCTCCCTCACTTCTCTGGCTTTCTCTCCCTCACTCTCTGGCTTTCTCCTCCTTTCTCTTTCTCTCTCTTTCTCCCTCACTTTCTCTTTCTCTCCCCCCTCCCTCACTTTCTCTTTCTCTCTCTCCCCCCTCCCTCACTTTCTCTTTCTCTCTCTCCCCCCCCCTCACTTTCTGGCTTTCTCTCTCTCCCCCTCCCTCACTTTCTGGCTTTCTCTCTCTTCCCTCACTTTCTGTCTTTCTCTCTCTCTCCCTCCCTCACTTTCCATCTTTCTCACCCTTTCTCTCTCTCTCTCCCTGCCTCACGTGTTCTTTCCTCCCTCCCTCCTCCCTCTCCCCTCTCCCTCCCTCCCTCCCTCCCTCCCTCCCTCCCTCCCTCCCTCCCTCCCTCCCTCCTCCCTCCCCTCCCTCCCTCCTCCCTCCCTCCCTCCCTCCCTCCCTCCCTCCCTTTGGAATCCATTTAGAACGCAGCCCCTATATTTTGCCTCACTGGCCTGCTGACGAGATCCCATTCAGCTGAGAGGCCCTGGAGAGCCTGGTGAACTTTATCTAGCATTAGCATTCAGCTAGCGTTAGCCTGATATTTCATGGAGCGGTGTGTGTGTGTGTTTTGTGTGTGTGTGTGTGTGTGTGTGTGTGTGTGTGTGTGTGTGTGTGTGTGTGTGTGTGTGTGTGTGTGTGTGTGTGTGTGTGTGTGTGTGTGTGTGTGTGTGTGTGTGTGTGTGTGTGTGTGTGTGTGTGTGTGTGTGTTAGCTAGTGTTAGCCTGATATCTCATTGAGGGATGGGAAGCCTCTTTCTGCAGCATCAGTCACAGCAGTCATTACCAACTAGCTTCCCAGTGCCTGTAGCCCCTGGGACATGAAGATGCTGTGTCAACATGACTGTGTGTGTGTGTGGGGGGATATGAGTGAGGATGCTGTGTCAACATGACTGTGTGTGTGTGTGGGGGGGGCAGTGTCCTGTCGCCACCCGGGATATGAGTGAGGATGCTGTGTCAACATGACTGTGTGTGTGTGTGGGGGGGGGCAGTGTCCTGTCGCCACCCGGGATATGAGTGTAGATGCTGTGTCAACATGACTGTGTGTGTGTGTGGGGGGGGCAGTGTCCTGTCGCCACCCGGGATATGAGTGTAGATGCTGTGTCAACATGACTGTGTGTGTGTGGGGGGGGGCAGTGTCCTGTCGCCACCCGGGATATGAGTGAGGATGCTGTGTCAACATGACTGTATGTGTGTGGGGGGGGCTGTGTCAACATGACTGTGTGTGTGTCCTGTCCCCACCCGGGATATGAGTGAGGATGCTGTGTCAACATGAGAGCCAAGCTGATGGCCTCGAGCAGAGATCTCAGCGCTGTCACTCTAGTTTACGGCTGTTAGTCTAAAACAACGTGGCTGCGAGCCGGTAGGGAGAGACGTCACGCCTGGCTCCCAAACGGCACCCATATTCCCTATTTTAAGTGCACTACTTTTAACTCAGGCCCCATAAGGCTCTGTTCAAACCTAGTACACTTAATAGGGAGCAGGGTGCCGTTTTGAACAGCCCAGGAGACAAAGCAGCAGTCGGTAGTATGGACTCGTTCTGTATTCATGTAGCACCACCTAACCTGCTGCACAGTAGGCTGCTCTGCCCGGTGTTGAGGACACAAGTGCATCTGTCAGTGTATGTTACTGACTATAGTGAGGGTTTAGTTGTCGTGGGGTCTAGTTTAGTCCCACATGGCCTGACATACTGACTATAGTGAGGGTTTGTTGTTGTGGGGTCTAGTTTAGTCCCACATGGCCTGACATACTGACTATAGTGAGGGTTTGTTGTTGTGGGGTCTAGTTTGTTTGTTGTTGTCGTGGGGTCTAGTTTAGTCCCACATGGCCTGACATACTGACTATAGTGAGGGTTTGTTGTTGTGGGGGGTCTAGTTTAGTCCCACATGGCCTTAACATACTGACTATAGTGAGGGTTTGTTGTTGTGGGGTCTAGTTTAGTCCCACATGGCCTAACATACTGACTATAGTGAGGGTTTGTTGTTGTGGGGTCTAGTTTAGTCCCACATGGCCTAACATACTGACTATAGTGAGGGTTTGTTGTTGTGGGGTCTAGTTTAGTCCCACATGGCCTGACATACTGACTATAGTGAGGGTTTGTTGTTGTGGGGTCTAGTTTAGTCCCACATGGCCTAACATACTGACTATAGTGAGGGTTTGTTGTTGTGGGGTCTAGTTTAGTCCCACATGGCCTAACATACTGACTATAGTGAGGGTTTGTTGTTGTGGGGTCTAGTTTAGGGGTCTACTGTTTAGTCCCACATGGCCTGACATACTGACTATAGTGAGGGTTTGTTGTTGTGGGGTCTAGTTTAGTCCCACATGGCCTAACATACTGACTATAGTGAGGGTTTGTTGTTGTGGGGTCTAGTTTAGTCCCACATGGCCTAACATACTGACTATAGTGAGGGTTTGTTGTTGTGGGGTCTAGTTTAGTCCCACATGGCCTGACATACTGACTATAGTGAGGGTTTGTTGTTGTGGGGTCTAGTTTAGTCCCACATGGCCTGACATACTGACTATAGTGAGGGTTTGTTGTCGTGGGGTCTAGTTTAGTCCCACATGGCCTAACATACTGACTATAGTGAGGGTTTGTTGTTGTGTCGTGGGGTCTAGTTTAGTCCCACATGGCCTGACATACTGACTATAGTGAGGGTTTGTTGTTGTGTCGTGGGGTCTAGTTTAGTCCCACATGGCCTAACATACTGACTATAGTGAGGGTTTGTTGTTGTGGGGTCTAGTTTAGTCCCACATGGCCTGACATACTGACTATAGTGAGGGTTTGTTGTTGTGGGGTCTAGTTTAGTCCCACATGGCCTGACATACTGACTATAGTGAGGGTTTGTTGTTGTGTCGTGGGGTCTAGTTTAGTCCCACATGGCCTGACATACTGACTATAGTGAGGGTTTGTTGTTGTGGGGTCTAGTTTAGTCCCACATGAATTAACATACTGACTATAGTGAGGGTTTGTTGTTGTGGGGTCTAGTTTAGTCCCACATGGCCTAACATACTGACTATAGTGAGGGTTTGTTGTTGTGTCGTGGGGTTTAGTTTGTATTTATTATGAATCTCCAGTAACTGTTGCCAAAGCAGCAGCTACTCTTCCTGGGGTCCAGCTAAATTAAGGCAGTTTATGCAATTTTAAAAACATTACAATACATTCACAACACACTGTGTGTCCTCAGGCCCTTACTCCTCCACTACCACATATCTACAGTACTACATCCATGTGTGTGTGTGTGTGTGTGTGTGTGTGTGTGTGTGTGTGTGTGTGTGTGTGTGTGTGTGTGTGTGTGTGTGTGTGTGTGTGTGTGTGTGTGTGTGTGTGTGTGTGTGTGTGTGTGTGTGTGTGTGTGTGTGTGTGTGTGTTCACAGTCCCCGCTGTTCCAAATGTTTCTTTTGTTGTCTGTTTTTTAAATCTCATTTTACTGCTTGTGTCAGTTACCTGATGTGGAATAGTGGAGTTCCATGTAGTCATGGCTCTATGTAGTACTGTGGAATAGAGTTCCATGTAGTCATGGCTCTATGTAGTACTGTGGAATAGAGTTCCATGTAGTCATGGCTCTATGTGGTACTGTGGAATAGAGTTCCATGTAGTCATGGCTCTATGTAGTACTGTGGAATAGAGTTCCATGTAGTCATGGCTCTATGTAGTACTGTGGAATAGAGTTCCATGTGGTCATGGCTCTATGTAGTACTGTGGAATAGAGTTCCATGTGGTCATGGCTCTATGTAGTACTGTGGAATGAGTTCCATGGAAGTACTGAGTTCCATGTAGTCATGGCTCTATGTAGTACTGTGGAATAGAGTTCCATGTAGTCATGGCTCTATGTAGTACTGTGGAGTAGAGTTCCATGTAGTCATGGCTCTATGTAGTATTGTGGAATAGAGTTCCATGTAGTCATGGCTCTATGTAGTACTGTGGAATAGAGTTCCATGTAGTCATGGCTCTATGTAGTACTGTGGAATAGAGTTCCATGTAGTCATGGCTCTATGTAGTACTGTGGAGTAGAGTTCCATGTAGTCATGGCTCTATGTGGTACTGTGGAATATAGTTCCATGTAGTCATGGCTCTATGTAGTACTGTGGAATAGAGTTCCATGTCGTCATGGCTCTATGTAGTACTGTGGAATAGAGTTCCATGTAGTCATGGCTCTATGTAGTACTGTGGAATAGAGTTCCATGTAGTCATGGCTCTATGTAGTACTGTGGAATAGAGTTCCATGTAGTCATGACTCTATGTAGTACTGTGGAATAGAGTTCCATGTAGTCATGGCTCTATGTAGTACTGTGGAATAGAGTTCCATGTAGTCATGGCTCTATGTAGTACTGTGGAATAGAGTTCCATGTAGTCATGGCTCTATGTAGTACTGTGGAATAGAGTTCCATGTAGTCATGGCTCTATGTAGTACTGTGGAGTAGAGTTCCATGTAGTCATGGCTCTATGTAGTACTGTGGAATAGAGTTCCATGTAGTCATGGCTCTATGTAGTACTGTGGAATGGAGTTCCATGTAGTCATGGCTCTATGTAGTACTGTGGAATAGAGCTCCATGTAGTCATGGCTCTATGTAGTACTGTGGAATAGAGTTCCATGTAGTCATGGCTCTATGTAGTACTTTGGAATGGAGTTCCATATAGTCATGGCTCTATGTAGTACTATGGAATGGAGTTCCATGTAGTCATGGCTCTATGTAGTACTGTGGAATGGAGTTCCATGTAGTCATTGCTCTATGGAGTACTGTAGAACAGAGTTCCATGTAGTCATGGCTCTATGTAGTACTGTGGAATAGAGTTCCATGTAGTCATGGCTCTATGGAGTACTGTGGAATAGAGTTCCATGTAGTCATGGCTCTATGTAGTACTGTGGAATAGAGTTCCATGTAGTCATGGCTCTATGTAGTACTGTGGAATGGAGTTCCATGTAATCATGGCTCTATGTGGTACCGTGTGCCTCCCATAGTCTGATCTGGACTTGGGGATAGTGAAGAGACCTCTGGTGGCATGTATTGTGGGGTATGCATGGGTGTCTGAGCTGTGTGCCAGTAGTTTAGACAGACAGCTCAGTGCATTCAACATGTCCTCTACCAGCTGAAGTCATAAATACAATGTAGTCCTGAATCCGAGGGCCAATCTTCCCTGTCCTGAGCCAATTGCAATTTTCCTAAGTCCTTTTTTTGATATGCTGACCTCAAGACTAAACAGTAGTCAAGGTGTGACAAAACTAGGGCCTGTAGGACCTGCCTTGCTGATCGTGTTGTTAAAACCACTTCAGGATCGGTGTCCCTTCCACGGGACGGTTGAGCTAATGTAGGCTAATGTGATTAGCATGAGGTTGTAAGTAACAAGAACATTTCTCAGGACAGAGACATATCTGATATTGGCAGAAATCTTAAAACCTTGTTCATCTAACTGCACTGTCCAATTTACATGAGCTATTAGAGTGAAATAGTTTTTTGAGAAGAGTGCACAGTTTTGAACATGAAAAGATATGAATAAACATATTAGGCACATGGGGGCAGTCTTGATACAACATTTTGAACAGAAATGCAATGGTTCATTGGATCAGACTTAAACTTTGCACATACACTGCTGCCATCTTGTGGCCAAGATCTCAATTGCACCTGGGCTGGAATAATACATTATGGCCTTTCTCTTTAGGGATGATCAGTGAGATACACCTGCTGGAGCGCGTGCTATGGATGGGTGTTGCCATCGTGACCAGTGAACTGAGATAAGGCGGAGCTTTACCTAGCATGGACTTGTAGATGACCTGGAGCCAGCGGGTCTGGCGACGAATATGTAGCGAGGGCCAGCCGACTAGAGCATACAGGTCGCAGTGGTGGGTGGTATAAGATGCTTTAGTGACAAAACGGATGGCACTGTGATAAACTGCATCCAGTTTGCTGAGTAGTGTTGGAAGCAATTTTGTAGATGACATCGCCGAAGTCGAGGATCGGTAGGATAGTTAGTTTTACTAGGGTAAGTTTGGAGGCGTGAGTGAAGGAGGCTTTGTTGCAGAATAGAAAGCCGACTCTAGATTTTATTTTCGATTGGAGATGTTTGATATGAGTCTGGAAGGAGAGTTTACAGTCTAGCCAGACACCTAGGTACTTATAGATGTCCATATATTCAAGGTCGGAACCATCCAGGGTGGTGATGCTGGTCAGGCGTGCGGGTGCAGGCAGCGAACGGTTGAAAAGCATGCATTTGGTTTTACTCGCGTTTAAGAGCAGTTGGAGGCCACGGAAGGAGTGTTGTATGGCATTGAAGCTCGTTTGGAGGTTAGATAGCACAGTGTCCAAGGATGGGCCGGATGTATATAGAATGGTGTCGTCTGCGTAGAGGTGGATCAGGGAATCGCCCGTAGCAAGAGCAATATCATTGATATATACAGAGAAACGAGACAGACCGAGGATTGAACCCTGTGGCACCTCCATAGAGACTGCCAGAGGACCGGACAGCATGCCCTCCGATTTGACACACTGAACTCTGTCTGCAAAGTAGTTGGTGAACCAGGCAAGGCAGTCATCGGAAAAACCGAGGCTACTTAGTCTGCCGATAAGAATATGGTGATTGACAGAGTCGAAAGCCTTGGCAAGGTCGATGAAGACGGCTGCACAGTACTGTCTTTTATCGATGGCGGTTATGATATCGTTTAGTACCTTGAGCGTGGCTGAGGTGCACTGAGCTGCTCGGAAACCAGATTTCACAGCGGAGAAGGTACGGTGGGATTCGAGATGGTCAGTGACCTGTTTGTTGACTTGGCTTTCGAAGACCTTAGATAGGCAGGGCAGGATGGATATAGGTCTGTAACAGTTTGGGTCCAGGGTGTCTCCCCCTTTGAAGAGGGGGATGACTGCGGCAGCTTTCCAATCCTTGGGGATCTCAGACGATATGAAAGAGAGGTTGAACAGGCTGGTAATAGGGGTTGCGACAATGGATCGACGTGTACAACAGCATGTTTTGAGGTCCTGAGCCAATATTCAGCAACTTCACACAGCCATTTGAAGAGGAGTGGAACAACATTCCACAGGCAACAATCAAACAGCCTGATCAACTCTATGTGAACGAGATCTGTCACGCTCCATGAGGCAAATCATGGTCACACCAGATACTGACTGGTTTTCTGATGCACTCCTCTACGTTTTTGTGAAGGTTTCTGTGACCAACAGATGGAAATCTGTATTTCCAGTCATGTGACTTCCATAAATTAGAACCTAATTAAATTATTTCAATAGACTGATTTCCTTCTATGAACTGTAAACTGGTAAAAAATATTTGAAATTGTTGCATGTTGCGTTTATATTTTTGTTCAGTATACAGTATTCCTTGCAATATTCATTTGGTATTTTCTGGTGGATTCAACTGAAATTGCAACCATCTTTCTATGGCTTGTTTAAAAAAATAGTGATATTATGGAGATGAAGTCATAAGACACTGCTTCTGACCAGACTTCTATAAAGCCATCCACCGCACTCTGATGATGTCATAATGCACTGCTTCTGACCAGACTTCTATAAAGCCATCCACCGCACTCTGATGATGTCATAATGCACTGCTTCTGACCAGACTTCTATAAAGCCATCCACCGCACTCTGATGATGTCATAATGCACTGCTTCTGACCAGACTTCTATAAAGCCATCCACCGCACTCTGATGATGTCATAATGCACTGCTTCTGACCAGACTTCTATAAAGCCATCCACCGCACTCTGATGATGTCATAATGCACTGCTTCTGACCAGACTTCTATAAAGCCATCCACCGCACTCTGATGATGTCATAATGCACTGCTTCTGACCAGACTTCTATAAAGCCATCCACCGCACTCTGATGATGTCATAATGCACTGCTTCTGACCAGACTTCTATAAAGCCATCCACCGCACTCTGATGATGTCATAATGCACTGCTTCTGACCAGACTTCTATAAAGCCATCCACCGCACTCTGATGATGTCATAATGCACTGCTTCTGACCAGACTTCTATAAAGCCATCCACCGCACTCTGATGATGTCATAATGCACTGCTTCTGACCAGACTTCTATAAAGCCATCCACCGCACTCTGATGATGTCATAATGCACTGCTGTCATAATGTACATCAGACTTCTATAAAGCCATCCACCGCACTCTGACCAGACTTCTATAAAGCCATCCACCGCACTCTGATGATGTCATAATGCACTGCTTCTGACCAGACTTCTATAAAGCCATCCACCGCACTCTGATGATGTCATAATGCACTGCTTCTGACCAGACTTCTATAAAGCCATCCACCGCACTCTGATGATGTCATAATGCACTGCTTCTGACCAGACTTCTATAAAGCCATCCACCGCACTCTGATGATGTCATAATGCACTGCTTCTGACCAGACTTCTATAAAGCCATCCACCGCACTCTGATGATGTCATAATGCACTGCTTCTGACCAGACTTCTATAAAGCCATCCACCGCACTCTGATGATGTCATAAGACACTGCTTCTGACCAGACTTCTATAAAGCCATCCACCATAATACACTCTGATGATGTCATAAGACACTGCTTCTGACCAGACTTCTATAAAGCCATCCACCGCACTCTGATGATGTCATAAGACACTGCTTCTGACCAGACTTCTATAAAGCCATCCACCGCACTCTGATGATGTCATAATGCACTGCTTCTGACCAGACTTCTATAAAGCCATCCACCGCACTCTGATGATGTCATAAGACACTGCTTCTGACCAGACTTCTATAAAGCCATCCACCGCACTCTGATGATGTCATAATGCACTGCTTCTGACCAGACTTCTATAAAGCCATCCACCGCACTCTGATGATGTCATAATGCACTGCTTCTGACCAGACTTCTATAAAGCCATCCACCGCACTCTGATGATGTCATAATGCACTGCTTCTGACCAGACTTCTATAAAGCCATCCACCGCACTCTGATGATGTCATAATGCACACTGCTTCTGACCAGACTTCTATAAAGCCATCCACCGCACTCTGATGATGTCATAATGCACTGCTTCTGACCAGACTTCTATAAAGCCATCCACCGCACTCTGATGATGTCATAATGCACTGCTTCTGACCAGACTTCTATAAAGCCATCCACCGCACTCTGATGATGTCATAATCACTGCTTCTGACCAGACTTCTATAAAGCCATCCACCGCACTCTGATGATGTCATAATGCACTGCTTCTGACCAGACTTCTATAAAGCCATCCACCGCACTCT
>NW_025745901.1:132500-172500 GCF_021184085.1 Oncorhynchus gorbuscha | reverse complement strand
CACACACACACACACACACACACACATATGTATGCTGAAACATACTGAAACACACACACACACACACATATATATATATACTGAAACACACACACACATATATATATACTGAAACACACACACACACACACACACACACACACACACACACACACACACACACACACACACACACACACACACACACACACACACACACACACACACACACACACACACACACACACACACACACACACATATGTACGATGAAACATGCAGATACACACACACACACACACACACACACACACACACACACACACACACACACACACACACACACACACACACACACACACACACACACACACACACACACACACACACACTCTGGGTAGTGTTCTGATTTGAAATATGCACACTGAACTTGAATTTCCACAAATCCCGTTGGCATCAATTTAAAAAGCATTGTCAAATTATAATGTGTGCGTTCTCATCTGGACTCTGTATGAGGCCCCCGGACTGAATTTAGAGTGTCTTCTCCTTGTTCCTGGGACCTTAGTCCCCCTGAGTGTCCCCCCTGAGTGTCCCCTAATGGAGAGTCCTTCTCAGTTACCTCTGTACAGTACAGGCAGGGGTGGAAAAAGTACCAAATTGTTATATTTGAGTAAAAGTAAAGATACCTTATTAATAGAAAAGTCACCCAGTAAAATACTACTTGAGTAAAAGTCAAAAAATGATTTTGATTTAAATATACTTAAGTATCAAAAGTAAATGTAATTGCTACAATATTCTTCGGTATCAAATGTAAAAGTAACTGGTATAAATCATGTACAATGTACTTTTCCTGGTCTGGCCTCTGTATTCAGGGTCAGTGGCTGGACAGAATGACTTGTGAATGACTTCTCTAGGATCCTCCTCTGACTCCCTGACAGAATGACTAGAGATAGACTTCTCTAGGATCACCCTCTGACTCCCTGACAGAATGACTAGAGACAGACTTCTCTAGGATCACCCTCTGACTCCCTGACAGAATGACTAGAGACAGACTTCTCTAGGAACACCCTCTGACTCCCTGACAGAATGACTAGAGAGAGACCTCTCTAGGATCCCCCTCTGACTCCCTGACAGAATGACTAGAGACAGACTTCTCTAGGATCACCCTCTGACTCCCTGACAGAATGACCTCTCTAGGATCACCCTCTGACTCCCTGACAGAATGACTAGAGAGAGACTTCTCTGAGATCACCCTCTGACTCCCTGACAGAATGACTAGAGACAGACTTCTCTAGGATCCCCCTCTGACTCCCTGACAAAATTACTTGTGAATGACTTCTCTAGGAACACCCTCTGACTCCCTAACAGAATGACTAGAGAGAGACTTCTCTAGGATCACCCTTTGACTCCCTGACAGAATGTCTTCTCTAGGATCACCCTCTGACTCCCTGACAGAATGACCTCTCTAGGATCACCCTCTGACTCCCTGACAGAATGACCTCTCTAGGATCACCCTCTGACTCCCTGACAGAATGACTTCTCTAGGATCACCCTCTGACTCCCTGACAGAATGACTTCTCTGGGATCACCCTCTGACTCCCTGACAGAAAGATCTCTCTGGGATCACCCTCTGACTCCCTGACACCCGCTCTCTCTGCCCCCCAATCTGCCCCCCTGCCCCCCCCCGCCTCTGCCCCCCCCAATCTGCCCCCCCTCTCTGTCCCCCTCTCTCTGCCCCCCCCCCCGCCCCCTCTCTGTCCCCCCGCCCTCTCTGTCCCCCCTATCTCTACCCTCCCACCCCCCTCTCTGTCCCCCTCTCTCTGCCCCCCTCTCTACCCCCCTCTCTATCCCCGCCCCTCTACCCCCCACCCCCCCTCTCTCTGCCCCCCCTCTCTACCCCCCCCCCTCTACCCCCCACCCCCTCTCTCTCCCCCCCTCTCTGCCCCCCCCTCTCTGCCCCCTTCTCTCTGCCCCCTCTCTCTGCCCCCCTCTCTCTGCCCCCCCTCTCTCTGCCCCCCTCTCTCTGCCCCCCACCCCTCTCTGCCCCCCTCCACTCTCCCTCTCTGCCCCCCTCTCTCTGCCCCCCACCCCTCTCAGGATGGAGTCAACAGAGAAGTGTGATGTGGTGATTCAACATTTCAATGGAAAGTTTCTGAAGACTCCTCCAGGCGTACCAGGTATGAGGAACAGCTACTCTTGTCTTTTCTGGGGGTGTTGAGTTCAAAGTGCTTCGATTTGTATCTTAAAGGCCACGTGCAGTTCAAAAAATGTCATTTTTCCTGTGTTGTGTGTGTGTATATATTTTCACACTATGAGGTTGGAATGATACTGTGAAATAGTGAAAACGATGATAAAGCCCTTTAAGTGTAAGAACCTGAAATTTCAGCCTGTTTTGGTGGGATGGAGTTTTGGCTTGCCGGGTGACATCACCAGGCAATACATTATTGAATCGACCAATAAGAAAGAGAGTTCTAAACCTCTCTGCCAATAACAGCTAGTGTTCAGCCCCGCCCCAGACAGTCCTAGCAGAATTCTTGTTTGAGAAATTCCTCTTTGCTAAGAAGCTATTTCTGTTTCTTTTTGACCATTTTAGTTGAAAACAATCACAGAAAAGGACTTAATTGTTACCCAGAAAATGATATTGAGATTAAAACAGGTGCATTGGACCTTTAATATCAGCTCTGGGGAAACCTGTTCTGTGTGTCCTGAAAGTACCTCGGGATGATTTTACAAGTGTGTCAATAAATCCTAAAGTAACTGAGTCTCTGACATCCCCTGATGTCAACAAGCTATCCCCTTCCCTATAAACACAGACGTAAAAACACCCCAGGCAGAACACCTGTTTACACACAGGCACATAGCCGTCCTAACCTGTCAGACTGGGGTCCTCATGCCTCCGTGATGGTTCCTGTCTGGCTCAAGCTGAGCTCAGTTTCCTACTGCGCTGTTCCTGATGGCACTCCTCTCTCCATGGCCTGTCCTTCTGGCTCAGAGCCTCCAGGTTTGATTCTGAACCACAGGAGGAGGGAGAGGATAGAGAGAGAGATGAGGGGATAGAGATGAAGATAGAGAGAGAGATGAGGGATAGAGGGAAGATAGAGAGAGATGAGGGGCTGGAGAGGAAGAGAAGAGAGAGAGAGATGAGGGGATAGAAGGGAGGGAGGGAGGGAGAGGGAGAGGGAGAGGAGAGGAGAGAGAGGGAGAGAGAGAGGGAGGGAGGGGGAGTGAGAGGAGTGAGAGAGAGAGAGAGAGAGAGAGAGAGAGAGAGAGAGAGAGAGAGAGAGAGAGAGAGAGAGAGAGAGAGAGAGAGACAGAGACAGAGACAGAGACAGAGACAGAGACAGAGACAGAGACAGACAGACAGACAGACAGACAGACAGACAGACAGACAGACAGACAGACAGACAGACAGACAGACAGACAGACAGACAGACAGACAGACAGACAGACAGACAGACAGACAGACAGAGAGAGCAGTAGATTGTCGAGCGGTCTCTGATCTAGAGATATGATTTGTGAGGTGTATCTGTGTGGCAGACAGGAAGACAGGTGCATGATGGATCACTCCATCTATCTTTGTCTGATACTCCCGGGACACCGCCAGCCGCCTCCTTTGGTACCGTACGTGTGTGTGCGCACGTACGTGCACCTCAGTTCCAGTGAGGTGATAGTGTGTGTAGCCTATGGATTGTAAAGGTGTAACTGATCGTAGACGTTTGGACTCGGACAGCAGGTCGTCCTCATAGAGACTCGTAACCAGATTGAATGAGACGGGGATGTTGGAAACCTGGATGATTAGCCACGGTCAGTGGAGTAACACGTGACTATACTGAACAGAGATGTACTACAGTACAGCCTGGATCCCAAATGGCACCCTATTCCCTATGGGCTCTGGTAGAAGATACTATAGGGTCTGGATCCCAAATGGCACCCTATTCCCTATGGGCTCTGGTAGAAGATACTATAGGGTCTGGATCCCCTATTCCCTAGGGGCTCTGGTAGAAGATACAGTAGGGTCTGGATCCCCTATTCCCTAGGGGCTCTGGTAGAAGATACAGTAGGGTCTGGATCCCCTTTTCCCTAGGGGCTCTGGTAGAAGATACAGTAGGGTCTGGATCCCCTATTCCCTAGGGGCTCTGGTAGAAGATACAGTAGGGTCTGGATCCTCTATTCCCTATGGGCTCTGGTAGAAGATACAGTAGGGTCTGGATCCTCTATTCGCTATGGCCTCTGGTAGAAGATACAGTGGGGTCTGGATCCCCTATTCCCTAGGGGCTCTGGTAGAAGATACAGTAGGGTCTGGATCCCCTATTCCCTATGGGCTCTGGTAGAAGATACAGTAGGGTCTGGATCCTCTATTCCCTATGGGCTCTGGTAGAAGATACAGTAGGGTCTGGATCCCCTATTCCCTAGGGGCTCTGGTAGAAGATACAGTAGGGTCTGGATCCTCTATTCCCTAGGGGCTCTGGTAGAAGATACAGTAGGGACTGGATCCCCTATTCCCTAGGGGCTCTGGTAGAAGATACAGTAGGGTCTGGATCCCAAATGGCACACTATTCCCTATGGGCTCTGGTAGAAGATACAGTGGGGTCTGGATCCCCTATTCCCTATGGGCTCTGGTAGAAGATACAGTGGGGTCTGGATCCCCTATTCCCTAGGGGCTCTGGTAGAAGATACTATAGGGTCTGGATCCCAAATGGAGCCTGGTAGAAGATACAGTGGGGTCTGGATCCCAAATGGAGCCTGGTAGAAGATACAGTGGGGTCTGGATCCCAAATGGAGCCTGGTAGAAGATACAGTGGGGTCTGGATCCCAAATGGAGCCTGGTAGAAGATACAGTAGGGTCTGGATCCTCTATTCCCTAGGGGCTCTTGTAGAAGATACAGTGGGGTCTGGATCCCCTATTCCCTAGGGGCTCTGGTAGAGGATACAGTAGGGTCTGGATCCCCTATTCCCTATGGGCTCTGGTAGAAGATACAGTAGGGTCTGGATCCTCTATTCCCTAGGGGCTCTGGTAGAAGATACAGTAGGGTCTGGATCCTCTATTCCCTAGGGGCTCTGGTAGAAGATACAGTGGGGTCTGGATCCCCTATTCCCTAGGGGCTCTGGTAGAGGATACAGTAGGGTCTGGATCCCCTATTCCCTATGGGCTCTGGTAGAAGATACAGTAGGGTCTGGATCCCAAATGGCACACTATTCCCTAGTTAGATGTGATCATGTAAAGTATGTACACTACTCTTGACCAGAGCTCTATTCCCTATATTGTACACTACTCTTGACCAGAGCCCTATTCCCTATATTGTACACTACTCTTGACCAGAGCCCTATTCCCCATATTGTACACTACTCTTGACCAGAGCCCTATTCCCTATATTGTACACTACTCTTGACCAGAGCCCTATTCCCTATATCGTGCACTACTCTTGACCAGAGCCCTATTCCCTATATCGTACACTACTCTTGACCAGAGCCCTATTCCCTATATCGTGCACTACTCTTGACCAGAGCCCTATTCCCTATATTGTACACTACTCTTGACCAGAGCCCTATTCCCTATATCGTGCACTACTCTTTGTTATGCTGGTGAATGAGGACCCAAAAGCGACTTGGCGAAAACAGAGTCTTTATTCCAGTAAAGGAAATAGGCAATACTCCTAGACAAATCAGAGCAGAAAACAAAACATAAGAAACTAATTCCACTCGTAGTGACGAGGACAGACTGGAGACTTGACCATAAACTGTAGGTTGCCTCGGGGAGGCACCGACCGTAGCAGACTCAGACACCTGCTCACACGCAGCATCTGAGGGAAACAAGACACGACAGGGCGAGACAAAGACACAGCACGGCGAACAATATACAAGGATCCGACAGGACAGAAACGGAAGACAAGGGGAGAAATAGGGACTCTAATCAGAGGGCAAGATACGGAACAGGTGTGAAAAGATTAGATGATTGAGTAGGGGAATAGGAACAGCTGGGGGCAGGGACGGAACGATAGAGAGAGGAGAGAGAGGGAGGGAGAGAGAAAAAAGGGAACGAACCTAATAAGACCAGCAGGGGGAAAACGAACAGAAGGGAAAGCAAAATGACAAGACAATATAAGACAAAACATGACAGTACCCCCCCACTCACCGAGCGCCTCCTGGCGCACTCGAGGAGGAATCCTGGCGGCAACGAAGGAAATCATCAATCAGCGAACGGTCCAGCACGTCCCGAGACGGAACCCAACTCCTCTCCTCAGGACCGTAACCCTCCCAATCCACTAAGTATTGGTGACCCCGTCCCCGAGAACGCATGTCCATGATCCTACGTACCTTGTAAATAGGTGCGCTCTCGACAAGGACGGGGGGAGGGAAGACGAACGGGGTGCGAAGAAAGGGCTTGACACAGGAGACATGGAAGACAGGATGGACGCGACGAAGATGTCGCGGAAGAAGCAGTCGCACAGCGACAGGATTGACGACCTGGGAGACACGGAACGGACCAATGAACCGCGGAGTCAACTTACGAGAAGCTGTCGTAAGGGGAAGGTTACGAGTGGAAAGCCACACTCTCTGGCCGCAACAATACCTAGGACTCTTAATCCTACGTTTATTGGCGGCTCTCACAGTCTGTGCCCTGTAACGGCAAAGTGCAGACCTCACCCTCCTCCAGGTGCGCTCACAACGTTGGACAAACGCTTGAGCGGAGGGAACGCTGGACTCGGCAAGCTGGGATGAGAACAGAGGAGGCTGGTAACCCAGACTACTCTGAAACGGAGATAACCCGGTAGCAGACGAAGGAAGCGAGTTGTGAGCGTATTCTGCCCAGGGAGCTGTTCTGCCCAAGACGCAGGGTTTCTAAAAGAAAGGCTGCGTAGTATGCGACCAATCGTCTGATTGGCCCTTTCTGCTTGACCGTTAGACTGGGGATGAAACCCGGAAGAGAGACTGACGGACGCACCAATCAAACGACAGAACTCCCTCCAAAACTGTGACGTGAATTGCGGACCTCTGTCTGAAACGGCGTCTAACGGGAGGCCATGAATTCTGAACACATTCTCGATGATGATTTGTGCCGTCTCCTTAGCGGAAGGAAGCTTAGCGAGGGGAATGAAATGTGCCGCCTTAGAGAACCTATCGACAACCGTAAGAATCACAGTCTTCCCCGCAGACAAAGGCAGACCGGTAATGAAGTCTAAGGCGATGTGAGACCATGGTCGAGAAGGAATGGGAAGCGGTCTGAGACGACCGGCAGGAGGAGAGTTACCTGACTTAGTCTGCGCGCAGTCCGAACAAGCAGCCACGAAACGGCGCGTGTCACGCTCCTGAGTAGACCACCAAAAGCGCTGGCGAATAGAAGCAAGAGTACCTCGAACGCCGGGATGACCAGCTAACTTGGCAGAGTGAGCCCACTGAAGAACAGCCAGACGAGTAGAAACAGGAACGAAAAGAAGGTTACTAGGACAAGCGTGCGGCGACGCAGTGTGCGTGAGTGCTTGCTTAACCTGTCTTTCAATTCCCCAGACTGTCAACCCGACAACACGCCCATAAGGAAGAATCCCCTCGGGATCAGTAGAAGCCACAGAAGAACTAAAGAGACGGGATAAGGCATCAGGCTTGGTGTTCTTACTACCCGGACGGTAAGAAATCACAAACTCGAAACGAGCGAAAAACAACGCCCAACGAGCTTGACGTGCATTAAGGCGTTTGGCAGAACGGATGTACTCAAGGTTCTTATGGTCTGTCCAAACGACAAAAGGAACGGTCGCCCCCTCCAACCACTGTCGCCATTCGCCTAGGGCTAAGCGGATGGCGAGCAGTTCGCGGTTACCCACATCATAGTTGCGTTCCGATGGCGACAGGCGATGAGAAAAATAAGCGCAAGGATGAACCTTATCGTCAGACTGGAAGCGCTGGGATAGAATGGCTCCCACGCCTACCTCTGAAGCGTCAACCTCGACAATGAATTGTTTAGTGATGTCAGGAGTAACGAGGATAGGAGCGGACGTAAAACGTTCTTTGAGAAGATCAAAAGCTCCCTGGGCGGAACCGGACCACTTAAAACACGTCTTGACAGAAGTAAGAGCTGTGAGAGGGGCAGCAACTTGACCGAAATTACGAATGAAACGGCGATAGAAATTAGCGAAACCTAGAAAGCGCTGCAACTCGACACGTGACCTTGGAACGGGCCAATCACTGACAGCTTGGACCTTAGCGGGATCCATCTGAATGCCTTCAGCGGAAATAACAGAACCGAGAAAAGTGACGGAGGAGACATGAAAAGAGCACTTCTCAGCCTTCACGTAGAGACAATTCTCTAAAAGGCGCTGGAGTACACGTCGAACGTGCTGAACATGAATCTCGAGTGACGGTGAAAAAATCAGGATATCGTCAAGGTAGACAAAAACAAAGATGTTCAGCATGTCTCTCAGAACATCATTAACTAATGCCTGAAAAACAGCTGGCGCATTGGCGAGACCAAACGGCAGAACCCGGTACTCAAAATGCCCTAACGGAGTGTTAAACGCCGTTTTCCACTCGTCCCCCTCACTGATGCGTACGAGATGGTAAGCGTTACGAAGGTCCAACTTAGTAAAGAACCTGGCTCCCTGCAGAATCTCGAAGGCTGATGACATAAGGGGAAGCGGATAACGATTCTTAACCGTTATGTCATTCAGCCCTCGATAATCCACGCAGGGGCGCAGAGTACCGTCCTTCTTCTTAACAAAAAAAACCCCGCCCCGGCAGGGGAGGAAGAAGGCACTACGGTGCCGGCGTCAAGAGACACAGACAAATAATCCTCGAGAGCCTTACGTTCGGGAGCCGACAGAGAGTATAGTCTACCCCGAGGAGGAGTGGTCCCCGGAAGGAGATCAATACTACAATCATACGACCGGTGAGGAGGAAGGGAGTTGGCTCTGGACCGACTGAAGACCGTGCGCAGATCATGATATTCCTCCGGCACTCCTGTCAAATCGCCAGGTTCCTCCTGAGAAGTGGGGACAGAAGAAACGGGAGGGATAGCAGACATTAAACACTTCACATGACAAGAAACGTTCCAGGATAGGATAGAATTACTAGACCAATTAATAGAAGGATTATGACATACTAGCCAGGGATGACCCAAAACAACAGGTGTAAAAGGTGAACGAAAAATCAAAAAGGAAATAGTCTCACTGTGGTTACCAGATACTGTGAGGGTTAAAGGTAGTGTCTCATATCTGATACTGGGGAGATGACTACCATCTAAGGCGAACATGGGCGTAGGCTTCCTAACTGTCTGAAAGGAATGTCATGTTTCCGAGCCCATGCTTCGTCCATAAAACAACCCTCAGCCCCAGAGTCTATCAAGGCACTGCATGTAGCACCCGAACCGGTCCAGCGTAGATGGACCGACATAGTAGTACAGGATCTTGATGGAGAGACCTGAGTAGTAGCGCTCACCAGTAGCCCTCCGCTTACTGATGAGCTCTGGCTTTTACTGGACATGAATTGACAAAATGTCCAGCAAGTCCGCAATAGAGGCACAGGCGGTTGGTGATCCTCCGTTCCCTCTCCTTAGTCGAGATGCGAATACCTCCCAGCTGCATGGGCTCAGTCTCTGAGCCAGAGGAGGGAGATGGTTGCGATGCGGAGAGGGGAAACACCGTTAACGCGAGCTCTCTTCCACGAGCTTGGTGACGAAGATCTACCCGTCGTTCTATGCGGATGGCGAGTGCAATCAAAGAGTCCACACTGGAAGGAACCTCCCGGGAGAGAATCTCATCTTTAACCTCTGCGTGGAGTCCCTCCAGAAAACGAGCGAGCAGCGCCGGCTCGTTCCATTCACTAGAGGCAGCAAGAGTGCGAAACTCTATAGAGTAATCCGTTATGGATCGATCACCTTGACATAGGGAAGCCAGGGCCCTAGAAGCCTCCCTACCAAAAACTGAACGATCAAAAACCCGAATCATCTCCTCTTTAAAGTTCAGGTAATTGTTAGAACAATCAGCCCTTGCCTCCCAGATAGCTGTGCCCCACTCTCGAGCCCGGGCAGTAAGGAGTGATATGACGTAAGCAACCCGAGCTCTCTCTCTAGAGTATGTGTTGGGTTGGAGAGAGAACACAATATCACACTGGGTGAGAAAGGAGCGGCACTCCGTGGGCTGCCCGGAGTAACAAGGTGGGTTATTAACCCTAGGTTCCGGAGGCTCGGCAGACCAGGAAGTAGCAGGTGGCACGAGACGAAGACTCTGGAACTGTCCAGAGAGGTCGGAAACCTGGGCGGCCAGGTTCTCCACGGCATGACGAGCAGCAGACAATTCCTGCTCGTGTCTGCCGAGCATGGCTCCTTGGATCTCGACGGCAGTGTTACGAGAATCTGTAGTCGCTGGGTCCATTCTTGGTCGGATCCTTCTGTTATGCTGGTGAATGAGGACCCAAAAGCGACTTGGCGAAAACAGAGTCTTTATTCCAGTAAAGGAAATAGGCAATACTCCTAGACAAATCAGAGCAGAAAACAAAACATAAGAAACTAATTCCACTCGTAGTGACGAGGACAGACTGGAGACTTGACCATAAACTGTAGGTTGCCTCGGGGAGGCACCGACCGTAGCAGACTCAGACACCTGCTCACACGCAGCATCTGAGGGAAACAAGACACGACAGGGCGAGACAAAGACACAGCACGGCGAACAATATACAAGGATCCGACAGGACAGAAACGGAAGACAAGGGGAGAAATAGGGACTCTAATCAGAGGGCAAGATACGGAACAGGTGTGAAAAGATTAGATGATTGAGTAGGGGAATAGGAACAGCTGGGGGCAGGGACGGAACGATAGAGAGAGGAGAGAGAGGGAGGGAGAGAGAGAGAGAAAAGGGAACGAACCTAATAAGACCAGCAGGGGGAAAACGAACAGAAGGGAAAGCAAAATGACAAGACAATATAAGACAAAACATGACACTCTTGACCAGAGCCCTATTCCCTATATCGTGCACTACTCTTGACCAGAGCCCTATTCCCTGTATTGTACACTACTCTTGACCAGAGCCCTATTCCCTATATCGTGCACTACTCTTGACCAGAGCCCTATTCCCTATATCGTGCACTACTCTTGACCAGAGCCCTCTTCCCTATATTGTACACTACTCTTGACCAGAGCCCTATTCCCTATATCGTGCACTACTCTTGACCAAAGCCCTCTTCCCTATATCGTGCACTACTCTTTACCAGAGCCCTATTCCCTATATAGTGCACTACTCTTGACCAGAGGTCTATGGAGAATATTTTGGACTCAATTGCTTGTCTTCAGCATTGCATGGTGGTCTTTTACCAAAGTGATTTAGCTCTATTATGACAGAGGTGATTTAGTTATATTATGACAGAGATGATTTAGTTCTATTATGACAGAGGTGATTTAGTTCTATTATGACAGAGATGATTTAGTTCTATTATGACAGAGATTATTAGTTATATTATGACAGAGGTGATTTAGTTCTATTATGACAGAGATGATTTAGTTATATTATGACAGAGATGATTTAGTTCTATTATGACAGAGATGATTTAGTTCTATTATGACAGAGATGATTTAGTTCTATTATGACAGAGGTGATTTAGTTCTATTATGACAGAGATGATTTAGTTCTATTATGACAGAGATTATTAGTTATATTATGACAGAGGTGATTTAGTTCTATTATGAAAGAGGTGATTTAGCTCTATTATGACAGAGATTATTAGTTATATTATGACAGAGGTGATTTAGTTCTATTATGAAAGAGGTGATTTAGCTCTATTATGACAGAGATTATATAGTTATATTATGACAGAGATTATTTAGTTATATTATGACAGAGATTATATAGTTATATTATGACAGAGGTTATTTAGTTAAATTATGACAGAGATAATATAGTTATATTATGACAGAGATTACAT
Source organism: Oncorhynchus gorbuscha (assembly GCF_021184085.1). Classification (NCBI taxonomy): domain Eukaryota; kingdom Metazoa; phylum Chordata; class Actinopteri; order Salmoniformes; family Salmonidae; genus Oncorhynchus; species Oncorhynchus gorbuscha. The sequence continues at coordinate 160,617 of NW_025745901.1, read as the reverse complement.
AGTTCTATTATGACAGAGATTAAATAGTTCTATTATGACAGAGGTTATTTAGTTAAATTATGACAGAGATAATATAGTTCTATTATGACAGAGATTACATAGTTCAATTATGACAGAGATTATATAGCTCTATGATGACAGAGATAATATAGCTCTAGCATGACAGAGATGAAACCCCAGATGGCTGTGTGTGGGTGCGAGCGTTCATGTGTGCGTGTGATACCTATTATACCCCAGTTCCAGCCCTGTCAACTCAGAGAGGGGACAAGGATTCAGTCTGTCACAGCCTCCAGTGGTGTGCATGGATGTGTGGGGTGACCCGTCAAATTGAGATCCTCCCTACTCTCTAAGGCTGGTAAAAATGGGGAAATCAAGCTGCCAGAAAGAGTTTAACTACAACCCACAGGGTTTGTTCGCTGCTATAGACACACTCAGAGGGAATACGTGTCCCCAGCAAGAATCTGTTCTGTTCATTTATCTCCCTTGTTTATCTGCTGTTTATCCATTAGTTTGGGCTTTCCACTGGATTTGATAGAGGGGTTTCAGACATCATCTCTGGGGTTGACTAGGAAGATACAGTATGGGGATCCTTCCTCTCTGATACCCTGTAGACAGTTGGCTGGGATGGTTTCTAGATAGACCAGAGGTGGTACTGGGGTTGACTAGGAGGCCTTCCTCTCTGATACCCTGTAGACAGTTGGCTGGGATGGTTTCTAGATAGACCAGAGGTGGTACTGGGGTTGACTAGGAGGCCTTCCTCTCTGATACCCTGTAGACAGTTGGCTGGGATGGTTTCTAGATAGACCAGAGGTGGTACTGGGGTTGACTAGGAGGCCTTCCTCTCTGATACCCTGTAGACAGTTGGCTGGGATGGTTTCTAGTCAGACCAGAGGTGGTACTGGGGTTGACTAGGAGGCCTTCCTCTCTAATACCCTGTAGACAGTTGGCTGGGATGGTTTCTAGTCAGACCAGAGGTGGTACTGGGGTTGACTAGGAGGCCTTCCTCTCTGATACCTGGTAGACAGTTGGCTGGGATGGTTTCTAGTCAGACCAGAGGTGGTACTGGGGTTGACTAGGAGGCCTTCCTCTCTAATACCCTGTAGACAGTTGGCTGGGATGGTTTCTAGTCAGACCAGAGGTGGTACTGGGGTTGACTAGGAGGCCTTCCTCTCTGATACCTGGTAGACAGTTGGCTGGGATGGTTTATAGATGGACCAGAGGTGGTACTGGGGTTGACTAGGAGGCCTTCCTCTCTAATACCCTGTAGACAGTTGGCTGGGATGGTTTCTAGTCAGACCAGAGGTGGTACTGGGGTTGACATGGAGGCCTTCCTCTCTGTTACCCTGTAGACAGTTGGCTGGGATGGTTTCTAGTCAGACCAGAGGTGGTACTGGGGTTGACATGGAGGCCTTCCTCTCTGTTACCCTGTAGACAGTTGGCTGGGATGGTTTCTAGTCAGACCAGAGGTGGTACTGGGGTTGACTAGGAGGCCTTCCTCTCTGATACCTGGTAGACAGTTGGCTGGGATGGTTTCTAGATAGACCAGAGGTGGTACTGGGGTTGACTAGGAGGCCTTCCTCTCTGATACCCTGTAGACAGTTGGCTGGGATGGTTTCTAGATGGACCAGAGGTGGTACTGGGGTTGACTAGGAGGCCTTCCTCTCTGATACCCTGTAGACCATTGGCTGGGATGGTTTCTAGTCAGACCAGAGGTGGTACTGGGGTTGACTAGGAGGCCTTCCTCTCTGATACCCTGTAGACAGTTGGCTGGGATGGTTTCTAGTCAGACCAGAGGTGGTACTGGGGTTGACTAGGAGGCCTTCCTCTCTGATACCCTGTAGACAGTTGGCTGGGATGGTTTCTAGTCAGACCAGAGGTGGTACTGGGGTTGACTTGGAGGCTACAATATGGGGATCTTTCCTCTCTGATACCCTGTAGACAGTTGGCTGGGATGGTTTCTAGATGGACCAGAGGTGGTACTGGGGCTGACTAGGAGGCCTTCCTCTCTGATAGCCTGTAGACAGTTGGCTGGGATGGTTTCTAGTCAGACCAGAGGTGGTACTGGGGTTGACTAGGAGGCTACAGTATGGGGATCCTTCCTCTCTGATACCCTGTAGACAGTTGGCTGGGATGTTTTCTAGATAGACCAGAGGTGGTACTGGGGTTGACTAGGAGGCCTTCCTCTCTGATACCCTGTAGACAGTTGGCTGGGATGGTTTCTAGTTAGAAGACCAGAGGTGGTACTGGGGTTGACTAGGAGGCCTTCCTCTTTGATACCCTGTAGACAGTTGGCTGGGATGGTTTCTAGATAGACCAGAGGTGGTACTGGGGTTGACTAGGAGTCCTTCCTCTCTGATACCCTGTAGACAGTTGGCTGGGATGGTTTCTAGTTAGCAGACCAGAGGTGGCACTGGGGTTGACTAGGAGGCCTTCCTCTCTGATACCCTGTAGACAGTTGGCTGGGATGGTTTCTCGTTGTTTGTCTGTCTGTCTGTCTGGGGTGAGGAGAGGTTGTCTGTCTGTCTGGGGTGAGGAGAGGTTGTCTGTCTGTCTGTCTGTCTGTCTGTCTGTCTGTCTGTCTGTCTGTCTGTCTGTCTGTCTGTCTGTCTGGGGTGAGGAGAGGTTGTCTGTCTGTCTGTCTGTCTGTCTGTCTGTCTGTCTGTCTGTCTGTCTGTCTGTCTGTCTGTCTGTCTGTCTGTCTGTCTGTCTGTCTGTCTGTCTGTCTGTCTGTCTGTCTGTCTGTCTGTCTGGGGTGAGGAGAGGTTGTCTGTCTGTCTGTCTGTCTGGGGTGAGGAGAGTTTGTCTGTCTGTCTGGGGTGAGGAGAGGTTGTCTGTCTGTCTGTCTGGGGTGAGGAGAGTTTGTCTGTCTGTCTGGGGTGAGGAGAGGTTGTCTGTCTGTCTGTCTGTCTGGGGTGAGGAGAAGTTGTCTGTCTGTCTGTCTGGGGTGAGGAGAGTTTGTCTGTGTCTGTCTGTCTGGGGTGAGGAGAAGTTGTCTGTCTGTCTGTCTGGGGTGAGGAGAGGTTGTCTGTCTGTCTGTCTGTCTGGGGTGTGGATAAGTTGTCTGTCTGTCTGTCTGGGGTGAGGAGAGGTTGTCTGTCTGTCTGGGGTGAGGAGAGGTTGTCTGTCTGTCTGTCTGTCTGTCTGTCTGTCTGTCTGTCTGTCTGTCTGTCTGTCTGTCTGTCTGTCTGTCTGTCTGTCTGTCTGTCTGTCTGTCTGTCTGTCTGTCTGTCTGTCTGTCTGTCTGTTCCCTATGTAGTACACTACTTTGACCAGAGCATGTCAGCTATATATATATATATATACAGCTATCTATAGCTTTCTATTTGGGACGCAGGCATCATTTATTTAGATTTTATTTAACTTGAACAGTGGGTTAACTGGTCTAGGAACAGTGGGTTAACTGGTCTAGGAACAGTGGGTTAACTGGTCTAGGAACAGTGGGGTTAACTGGTCTAGGATCAGTGGGTTAACTGGTCTAGGATCAGTGGGTTAACTGGTCTAGGAACAGTGGGTTAACTGGTCTAGGAACAGTGGGTTAACTGGTCTAGGATCAGTGGGTTAACTGGTCTAGGAACAGTGGGTTAACTGGTCTAGGAACAGTGGGTTAACTGGTCTAGGATCAGTGGGTTAACTGGTCTAGGAACAGTGGGTTAACTGGTCTAGGATCAGTGGGTTAACTGGTCTAGGAACAGTGGGTTAACTGGTCTAGGAACAGTGGGTTAACTGGTCTAGGATCAGTGGGTTAACTGGTCTAGGAACAGTGGGTTAACTGGTCTAGGATCAGTGGGTTAACTGGTCTAGGAACAGTGGGTTAACTGGTCTAGGAACAGTGGGTTAACTGGTCTAGGAACAGTGGGTTAACTGGTCTAGGAACAGTGGGTTAACTGGTCTAGGAACCGTGGGTTAACTGGTCTAGGAACAGTGGGTTAACTGGTCTAGGAACAGTGGGTTAACTGGCCTAGGAACAGTGGGTTAACTGGTCTAGGAACAGTGGGTTAGCTGGTCTAGGAACAGTGGGTTAACTGGTCTAGGAACAGTGGGTTAACTGGTCTAGGAACAGTGGGTTAACTGGTCTAGGAACAGTGGGTTAACTGGTCTAGGAACAGTGGGTTAACTGGTCTAGGAACAGTGGGTTAACTGGTCTAGGAACAGTGGGTTAACTGGTCTAGGATCAGTGGGTTAACTGGTCTAGGAACAGTGGGTTAACTGGTCTAGGATCAGTGGGTTAACTGGTCTAGGAACAGTGGGTTAACTGGTCTAGGATCAGTGGGTTAACTGGTCTAGGAACAGTGGGTTAACTGGTCTAGGAACAGTGGGTTAACTGGTCTAGGATCAGTGGGTTAACTGGTCTAGGAACAGTGGGTTAACTGGTCTAGGATCAGTGGGTTAACTGGTCTAGGAACAGTGGGTTAACTGGTCTAGGATCAGTGGGTTAACTGGTCTAGGAAGAGTGGGTTAACTGGTCTAGGAACAGTGGGTTAACTGGTCTAGGAACAGTGGGTTAACTGGTCTAGGAAGAGTGGGTTAACTGGTCTAGGAACAGTGGGTTAACTGGTCTAGGAAGAGTGGGTTAACTGGTCTAGGAACAGTGGGTTAACTGGTCTAGGAAGAGTGGGTTAACTGGTCTAGGAACAGTGGGTTAACTGGTCTAGGAACAGTGGGTTAACTGGTCTAGGAACAGTGGGTTAACTGGTCTAGGAACAGTGGGTTAACTGGTCTAGGAACAGTGGGTTAACTGGTCTAGGAACAGTGGGTTAACTGGTCTAGGAACAGTGGGTTAACTGGTCTAGGAACAGTGGGTTAACTGGTCTAGGAACAGTGGGTTAACTGGTCTAGGAACAGTGGGTTAACTGGTCTAGGATCAGTGGGTTAACTGGTCTAGGAACAGTGGGTTAACTGGTCTAGGAACAGTGGGTTAACTGGTCTAGGAACAGTGGGTTAACTGGTCTAGGAACAGTGGGTTAACTGGTCTAGGAACAGTGGGTTAACTGGTCTAGGAACAGTGGGTTAACTGGTCTAGGATCAGTGGGTTAACTGGTCTAGGAACAGTGGGTTAACTGGTCTAGGAACAGTGGGTTAACTGGTCTAGGAACAGTGGGTTAACTGGTCTAGGAACAGTGGGTTAACTGGTCTAGGAACAGTGGGTTAACTGGTCTAGGAACAGTGGGTTAACTGGTCTAGGAACAGTGGGTTAACTGGTCTAGGAACAGTGGGTTAACTGGTCTAGGAACAGTGGGTTACCTGGTCTAGGAACAGTGGGTTAACTGGTCTAGGAACAGTGGGTTAACTGGTCTAGGAACAGTGGGTTAACTGGTCTAGGAACAGTGGGTTAACTGGTCTAGGAACAGTGGGTTAACTGGCCTAGGAACAGTGGGTTGACTGCCTGTTCAGGGGCAGAACGACAGATTTTTTCTCTCTCGGGGATTCGACCTTGCAAACTTTCGGTTACTAGTCCAACGCACTAGGCTACCCTGCCGCCCCAGGCAACAGAGACAGGACTTCCCCTCCGGGTACATTAGGGTTAGCTTCACGTATCTCTCTAAGAGGAAAGTGATTTAACGACAACAAGTGGTTGTAACAATAACCTTTATGAATGTGAGGCCACGTTTAGAGCAGAATAGGACTTGGGACTTAACTCTTCTTCAGCCCAGAGACACAGGTCCCTGGTGCCACATCAGAGTGATAATTACATTTATTTCAGCTGTTGCTGCTGATATCATCAAGTGTTTATTAAAGTGTGTTGAGCGGTAGAATGATTGATGTGTCTCCGTGACAACACAAACAAAGGCCTAGCTCAGATCCACATCATCGCAGAGGCGACGGGAGATAACATTATAATGAGAAAATGGTTGAAGGGAAATGATCTTTTAATACTGAACTATCTGATGGGAAGTCTTTTATCTGTTAATAACCTTCTTTGTTCCCTCCACCGATGGGAGATAGAGAGAGACAACAAAATAACTGAGGTCACGTCCCCAATGGTACCATGTTCACTATAGAGGGACCCATTGGGCCCTGTTCCCTATAGAGGGACCCATTGGGCCCTGTTCCCTATAGAGGGACCCATTGGGCCCTGTTCCCTATAGAGGGACCCATTGGGCCCTGTTCCCTACAGAGGGACCCATTGGGCCCTGTTCCCTATAGAGGGACCTATTGGGCCCTGTTCCCTATAGAGGGACCCATTGGGCTCTACTCCACCCTGTTCCCTATAGAGGGACCCATTGTGCCATGTTCCCTATAGAGGGACCCATTGGGCCCTGTTCACTATAGAGGGACCTATTGGGCCCTGTTCCCTATAGAGGGACCCATTGGGCCCTGTTCCCTGTAGAGGGACCCATTGGGCCCTGTTCACTATAGAGGTACCCATTGGGCCCTGTTCCCTATAGAGGGACCCATTGGGCCCTGTTCAATATAGAGGTACCCATTGGGCCCTGTTCCCTATAGAGGTACCCATTGGGCCCTGTTCCCTATAGAGGGACCCATTGGGCCCTGTTCCCTATAGAGGGACCCATTGGGCCCTGTTCCCTATAGAGGGACCCATTGGGCCCTGTTCCCTATAGAGGGACCCATTGGGCCCTGTTCCCTATAGAGGGACCCATTGGGCCCTGTTCCCTATAGAGGGACCCATTGGGCCCTGTTCACTATAGAGGGACCCATTGGGCCCTGTTCCCTATAGAGGGACCCATTGGGCCCTGTTCCCTATAGAGGGACCCATTGGGCCCTGTTCCCTATAGAGGGACCCATTGGGCCCTGTTCCCTATAGAGGGACCCATTGGGCCCTGTTCCCTATAGAGGGACCCATTGGGCCCTGTTCCCTACAGAGGGACCCATTGGGCCCTGTTCACTATAGAGGGACCCATTGGGCCCTGTTCCCTATAGAGGGACCCATTGGGCCCTGTTCCCTATAGAGGAACCCATTGGGCCCTGTTCCCTATAGAGGGACCCATTGGGCCCTGTTCCCTGTAGAGGGACCCATTGGGCCCTGTTCCCTATAGAGGGACCCATTGGGCCCTGTTCCCTATAGAGGGACCCATTGGGCCCTGTTCCCTATAGAGGGACCCATTGGGCCCTGTTCCCTACAGAGGGACCCATTGGGCCCTGTTCACTATAGAGGGACCCATTGGGCCCTGTTCCCTATAGAGGGACCCATTGGGCCCTGTGCCCTATAGAGGAACCCATTGGGCCCTGTTCCCTATAGAGGGACCCATTGGGCCCTGTTCCCTGTAGAGGGACCCATTGGGCCCTGTTCCCTATAGAGGGACCCATTGGGCCCTGTTCCCTATAGAGGGACCCATTGGGCCCTGTTCCCTATAGAGGGACCCATTGGGCCCTGTTCCCTATAGAGGGACCCATTGGGCCCTGTTCACTATAGAGGTACCCATTGGGCCCTGTTCCCTATAGAGGGACCCATTGGGCCCTGTTCCCTATAGAGGGACCCATTGGGCCCTGTTCCCTATAGAGGGACCCATTGGGCCCTGTTCCCTATAGAGGGACCCATTGGGCCCTGTTCCCTATAGAGGGACCCATTGGGCCCTGTTCCCTGTAGAGGGACCCATTGGGCCCTGTTCCCTATAGAGGGACCCATTGGGCCCTGTTCCCTATAGAGGGACCCATTGGGCCCTGTTCCCTATAGAGGGACCCATTGGGCCCTGTTCCCTATAGAGGGACCCATTGGGCCCTGTTCCCTACAGAGGGACCCATTGGGCCCTGTTCACTATAGAGGGACCCATTGGGCCCTGTTCCCTATAGAGGGACCCATTGGGCCCTGTTCCCTATAGAGGACCCATTGGGCCCTGTTCCCTATAGAGGGACCCATTGGGCCCTGTTCCCTATAGAGGGACCCATTGGGCCCTGTTCCCTACAGAGGGACCCATTGGGCCCTGTTCACTATAGAGGGACCCATTGGGCCCTGTTCCCTATAGAGGGACCCATTGGGCCCTGTTCCCTATAGAGGAACCCATTGGGCCCTGTTCCCTATAGAGGGACCCATTGGGCCCTGTTCCCTGTAGAGGGACCCATTGGGCCCTGTTCCCTATAGAGGGACCCATTGGGCCCTGTTCCCTATAGAGGGACCCATTGGGCCCTGTTCCCTATAGAGGGACCCATTGGGCCCTGTTCCCTATAGAGGGACCCATTGGGCCCTGTTCCCTATAGAGGGACCCATTGGGCCCTGTTCCCTACAGAGGGACCCATTGGGCCCTGTTCACTATAGAGGGACCCATTGGGCCCTGTTCCCTATAGAGGGACCCATTGGGCCCTGTTCCCTATTGAGGAACCCATTGGGCCCTGTTCCCTATAGAGGGACCCATTGGGCCCTGTTCCCTGTAGAGGGACCCATTGGGCCCTGTTCCCTATAGAGGGACCCATTGGGCCCTGTTCCCTACAGAGGGACCCATTGGGCCCTGTTCCCTATAGAGGGACCCATTGGGCCCTGTTCCCTATAGAGGGACCCATTGGGCCCTGTTCCCTATAGAGGGACCCATTGGGCCCTGTTCCCTACAGAGGGACCCATTGGGCCCTGTTCACTATAGAGGGACCCATTGGGCCCTGTTCCCTATAGAGGGACCCATTGGGCCCTGTTCACTATAGAGGGACCCATTGGGCCCTGTTCACTATAGAGGGACCCATTGGGCCCTGTTCACTATAGAGGGACCCATTGGGCCCTGTTCCCTATAGAGGGACCCATTGGGCCCTGTTCACTATAGAGGGACCCATTGGGCCCTGTTCCCTATAGAGGGACCCATTGGGCTCTACTCCACCCTGTTCACTATAGAGGGACCCATTGGGCCCTGTTCACTATAGAGGTACCCATTGGGCCCTGTTCCCTATAGAGGGACCCATTGGGCCCTGTTCCCTATAGAGGGACCCATTGGGCTCTGTTCCCTATAGAGTGACCCATTGGGCCCTGTTCCCTATAGAGGGACCCATTGGGCTCTACTCCACCCTGTTCACTATAGAGGGACCCATTGGGCCCTATTCACTATAGAGGTACCCATTGGGCCCTGTTCCCTATAGAGGGACCCATTGGGCCCTGTTCCCTATAGAGGGACCCATTGGGCTCTGTTCCCTATAGAGGACCCATTGGGCCCTGTTCCCTATAGAGGGACCCATTGGGCTCTACTCCACCCTGTTCACTATAGAGGACCCATTGGGCCCTGTTCACTATAGAGGTACCCATTGGGCCCTGTTCCCTATAGAGGGACCCATTGGGCCCTGTTCCCTATAGAGGGACCCATTGGGCTCTGTTCCCTATAGAGGGACCCATTGGGCCCTGTTCCCTATAGAGGGACCCATTGGGCTCTACTCCACCCTGTTCACTATAGAGGGACCCATTGGGCTCTACTCCACCCTGTTCACTATAGAGGGACCCATTGGGCCCTGTTCCCTATAGAGGGACCCATTGGGCCCTGTTCACTATAGAGGGACCCATTGGGCCCTGTTCCCTATAGAGGGACCCATTGGGCCCTGTTCACTATAGAGGAACCCATTGGGCCCTGTTCCCTATAGAGGGACCCATTGGGCCCTGTTCACTATAGAGGGACCCATTGGGCCCTGTTCACTATAGAGGGACCCATTGGGCCCTGTTCCCTATAGAGGGACCCATTGGGCCCTGTTCCCTATAGAGGGACCCATTGGGCCCTGTTCACTATAGAGGGACCCATTGGGCCCTGTTCACTATAGAGGGACCCATTGGGCCCTGTTCACTATAGAGGGACCCATTGGGCCCTGTTCACTACAGAGGGACCCATTGGGCCCTGTTCCCTATAGAGGGACCCATTGGGCCCTGTTCACTACAGAGGGACCCATTGGGCCCTGTTCACTATAGAGGGACCCATTGGGCCCTGTTCACTACAGAGGGACCCATTGGGCCCTGTTCACTACAGAGGGACCCATTGGGCCCTGTTCACTATAGAGGGACCCATTGGGCTCTGTTCCCTATAGAGTGACCCATTGGGCCCTGTTCCCTATAGAGGGACCCATTGGGCTCTACTCCACCCTGTTCACTATAGAGGGACCCATTGGGCCCTGTTCACTATAGAGGTACCCATTGGGCCCTGTTCCCTATAGAGGGACCCATTGGGCCCTGTTCCCTATAGAGGGACCCATTGGGCTCTGTTCCCTATAGAGGGACCCATTGGGCCCTGTTCCCTATAGAGGGACCCATTGGGCTCTACTCCACCCTGTTCACTATAGAGGGACCCATTGGGCCCTGTTCACTATAGAGGTACCCATTGGGCCCTGTTCCCTATAGAGGGACCCATTGGGCCCTGTTCCCTATAGAGGGACCCATTGGGCTCTGTTCCCTATAGAGGGACCCATTGGGCCCTGTTCCCTATAGAGGGACCCATTGGGCTCTACTCCACCCTGTTCACTATAGAGGGACCCATTGGGCTCTACTCCACCCTGTTCACTATAGAGGGACCCATTGGGCCCTGTTCCCTATAGAGGGACCCATTGGGCCCTGTTCACTATAGAGGGACCCATTGGGCCCTGTTCCCTATAGAGGGACCCATTGGGCCCTGTTCACTATAGAGGAACCCATTGGGCCCTGTTCCCTATAGAGGGACCCATTGGGCCCTGTTCACTATAGAGGGACCCATTGGGCCCTGTTCACTATAGAGGGACCCATTGGGCCCTGTTCCCTATAGAGGGACCCATTGGGCCCTGTTCCCTATAGAGGGACCCATTGGGCCCTGTTCACTATAGAGGGACCCATTGGGCCCTGTTCACTATAGAGGGACCCATTGGGCCCTGTTCACTATAGAGGGACCCATTGGGCCCTGTTCACTACAGAGGGACCCATTGGGCCCTGTTCCCTATAGAGGGACCCATTGGGCCCTGTTCACTACAGAGGGACCCATTGGGCCCTGTTCACTATAGAGGGACCCATTGGGCCCTGTTCACTACAGAGGGACCCATTGGGCCCTGTTCACTACAGAGGGACCCATTGGGCCCTGTTCACTATAGAGGGACCCATTGGGCCCTGTTCCCTATAGAGGGACCCATTGGGCTCTACTCCACCCTGTTCACTATAGAGGGACCCATTGGGCTCTACTCCACCCTGTTCACTATAGAGGGACCCATTGGGCTCTACTCCACCCTGTTCACTATAGAGGGACCCATTGGGCTCTACTCCACCCTGTTCACTATAGAGGGACCCATTGGGCTCTACTCCACCCTGTTCACTATAGAGGGACCCATTGGGCTCTACTCCACCCTGTTCACTATAGAGGGACCCATTGGGCTCTACTCCACCCTGTTCACTATAGAGGGACCCATTGGGCTCTACTCCACCCTGTTCACTATAGAGGGACCCATTGGGCTCTACTCCACCCTGTTCACTATAGAGGGACCCATTGGGCTCTACTCCACCCTGTTCACTATAGAGGGACCCATTGGGCTCTACTCCACCCTGTTCACTATAGAGGGACCCATTGGGCTCTACTCCACCCTGTTCACTATAGAGGGACCCATTGGGCTCTACTCCACCCTGTTCACTATAGAGGGACCCATTGGGCTCTACTCCACCCTGTTCACTATAGAGGGACCCATTGGGCCCTTGGGCTCTCACCCTGTTCACTATAGAGGGACCCATTGGGCTCTACTCCACCCTGTTCACTATAGAGGGACCCATTGGGCTCTACTCCACCCTGTTCACTATAGAGGGACCCATTGGGCTCTACTCCACCCTGTTCACTATAGAGGGACCCATTGGGCTCTACTCCACCCTGTTCACTATAGAGGGACCCATTGGGCTCTACTCCACCCTGTTCACTATAGAGGGACCCATTGGGCTCTACTCCACCCTGTTCACTATAGAGGGACCCATTGGGCTCTACTCCACCCTGTTCACTATAGAGGGACCCATTGGGCTCTACTCCACCCTGTTCACTATAGAGGGACCCATTGGGCTCTACTCCACCCTGTTCACTATAGAGGGACCCATTGGGCTCTACTCCACCCTGTTCACTATAGAGGGACCCATTGGGCTCTACTCCACCCTGTTCACTATAGAGGGACCCATTGGGCTCTACTCCACCCTGTTCACTATAGAGGGACCCATTGGGCTCTACTCCACCCTGTTCACTATAGAGGGACCCATTGGGCTCTACTCCACCCTGTTCACTATAGAGGGACCCATTCACTACTATAGAGGACCCATTGGGCTCTACTCCACCCTGTTCACTATAGAGGGACCCATTGGGCTCTACTCCACCCTGTTCACTATAGAGGGACCCATTGGGCTCTACTCCACCCTGTTCACTATAGAGGGACCCATTGGGCTCTACTCCACCCTGTTCACTATAGAGGGACCCATTGGGCTCTACTCCACCCTGTTCACTATAGAGGGACCCATTGGGCTCTACTCCACCCTGTTCACTATAGAGGACCCATTGGGCTCTACCCACCCTGTTCACTATAGAGGGACCCATTGGGCTCTACTCCACCCTGTTCACTATAGAGGGACCCATTGGGCTCTACTCCACCCTGTTCACTATAGAGGGACCCATTGGGCTCTACTCCACCCTGTTCACTATAGAGGGACCCATTGGGCTCTACTCCACCCTGTTCACTATAGAGGGACCCATTGGGCTCTACTCCACCCTGTTCACTATAGAGGGACCCATTGGGCTCTACTCCACCCTGTTCACTATAGAGGGACCCATTGGGCTCTACTCCACCCTGTTCACTATAGAGGGACCCATTGGGCTCTACTCCACCCTGTTCACTATAGAGGGACCCATTGGGCTCTACTCCACCCTGTTCACTATAGAGTCTCAGTCTTTCTTATCTCTCCATTATTATTCAATATCTTAATATGCCTTTGAAAGAGTCACACATCACACAGCATTATTTATCGTAGAATCAGCACAAGTAGCTTGACAGATGGGACCAGATGTGGAGTTTTAACATGTTACCAATAATAACAGTGTGAGAAGAAATGACAGGTTGATACAGTGTGTAGTGACATGTCTTCTGTTGAAAGCCGTTCGTAGAAACACCCAGTCAGGTGATGTCATGATGAGAGTATCAGTATAGTGGACACTGACCCACCCAGTCAGGTGATGATGAGAGTATCAGTATAGTGGACACTGACCCACCCAGTCAGGTGATGATGAGAGTATCAGTATAGTGGACACTGACTCACCCAGTCAGGTGATGATGAGAGTATCAGTATAGTGGACACTGACCCACCCAGTCAGGTGATATCATGATGAGAGTATCAGTATAGTGGACACTGACACACCCAGTCAGGTGATGATGAGAGTATCAGTATAGTGGACACTGACCCACCCAGTCAGGTGATATCATGATGAGAGTATCAGTATAGTGGACACTGACTCACCCAGTCAGGTGATGATGAGAGTATCAGTATAGTGGACACTGACCCACCCAGTCAGGTGATGATGAGAGTATCAGTATAGTGGACACTGACCCACCCAGTCAGGTGATGATGAGAGTATCAGTATAGTGGACACTGACCCACCCAGTCAGGTGATGATGAGAGTATCAGTATAGTGGACACTGACCCACCCAGTCAGGTGATGATGAGAGTATCAGTATAGTGGACACTGACCCACCCAGTCAGGTGATGATGAGAGTATCAGTATAGTGGACACTGACTCACCCAGTCAGGTGATGATGAGAGTATCCCAGTCAGGTGATGATGAGTGGAGTGGACACTGACTCACCCAGTCAGGTGATGATGAGAGTATCAGTATAGTGGACACTGACTCACCCAGTCAGGTGATGATGAGAGTATCAGTATAGTGGACACTGACCCACCCAGTCAGGTGATGATGAGAGTATCAGTATAGTGGACACTGACTCACCCAGTCAGGTGATGATGAGAGTATCAGTATAGTGGACACTGACTCATCCAGTCAGGTGATGATGAGAGTATCAGTATAGTGGACACTGACCCACCCAGTCAGGTGATGATGAGAGTATCAGTATAGTGGACACTGACCCACCCAGTCAGGTGATGATGAGAGTATCAGTATAGTGGACACTGACCCACCCAGTCAGGTGATATCATGATGAGAGTATCAGTATAGTGGACACTGACCCACCCAGTCAGGTGATGATGAGAGTATCAGTATAGTGGACACTGACCCACCCAGTCAGGTGATGATGAGAGTATCAGTATAGTGGACACTGACTCACCCAGTCAGGTGATGATGAGAGTATCAGTATAGTGGACACTGACTCACCCAGTCAGGTGATGATGAGAGTATCAGTATAGTGGACACTGACCCACCCAGTCAGGTGATGATGAGAGTATCAGTATAGTGGACACTGACCCACCCAGTCAGGTGATGTCATGATGAGAGTATCAGTATAGTGGACACTGACCCACCCAGTCAGGTGATGATGAGAGTATCAGTATAGTGGACACTGACCCACCCAGTCAGGTGATGATGAGAGTATCAGTATAGTGGACACTGACCCACCCAGTCAGGTGATATCATGATGAGAGTATCAGTATAGTGGACACTGACTCACCCAGTCAGGTGATGATGAGAGTATCAGTATAGTGGACACTGACCCACCCAGTCAGGTGATGATGAGAGTATCAGTATAGTGGACACTGACTCATCCAGTCAGGTGATGATGAGAGTATCAGTATAGTGGACACTGACCCACCCAGTCAGGTGATGATGAGAGTATCAGTATAGTGGACACTGACTCCTCCTTATCCCTCACTCACATAGACATGCAGTCATCACTTCTAATGTCAACATATCTATATACTGTACACTACACCCTTTTTGGGTCCAGGTAGATCTATTTTGGGTTCCATGTAGAACCCTTTTTGGGTCCAGATAGATCTATGTTGGGTTCCATGTAGAACCCTTTTTGGTTCCAGGTAGATCTATGTTGGGTTCCGTGTAGAACCCTTTTTGGGTCCAGGTAGATCTATTTTGGGTTCCATGTAGAACACTTTTTGGGTCCAAGTAGATCTATTTTGGGTTCCATGTAGAACCCTTTTTGGGTCCAAGTAGATCTATTTTGGGTTCCATGTAGAACCCTTTTTGGGTCCAAGTAGATCTATTTTGGGTTCCATGTAGAACCCTTTTTGGGTCCAAGTAGATCTATTTTGGGTTCCATGTAGAACCCTTTTTGGGTCCAGGTAGATCTATTTTGGGTTCCATGTAGAACACTTTTTGGTTCCAAGTAGATCTATTTTGGGTTCCATGTAGAACCCTTTTTGGTTCCAGGTAGATCTATGTTGGGTTCCATGTAGAACCCTTTGTTAAAAGGGCACTACATAGAAACGGAAAAGGTTTTAACCTTGAACCAAAATAGGGTTCTTCAAAGGCTTCTCCTATGGGGACAGCTGAAAACCCCTCTGTCCATATACACACTGAGGATACAAAACATTAAGGACAGCTTCCTATTATTGAGTTGCACCCTTCCCTTTTTGCCCTTAGAACAGCCTGAATTCTTTGGGGGGCATCGACAAGCCTTCCGCAGGGATGCTGGCCTCATGTTGACTCCAATGCTTCCCACAGTTCTGTCACATTTTCTGGATGTCCTTTGGGTGGTGGACCGTTCTTGATACAAACTGTTGAGTGTGAAAACCCCAGCAGCGTTGCAGTTCTTGACACAAACCGGTGCGCCTGGCACCTTCTACCATAACCCTGTTCAAAGGCACTTCAATCTTTTGTCTTGCCCCATTCACCCTCTGAATGACACACAGACACAATCCATGTCTCTAATTGTCTCAAAGCTTAAACATACTTTTTTATTTAACCCATCTCCTCTCCTTCATCTACACTGATTGAAGTGGATTTAACAACTGGCATCAATAAGGGATCATAGCTTTCACCTGGTCAGTCTATGTTGTGGAAAGAGCAGGTATTCCTAATGTTTTATCCACTCAGTTTAGTCGTAATTTTGTAATGTCAAGACTCATAAACTAACAACATACCCACTACTATAGAGACATGAAGATCACCCACTACTATAGAGACATGTAGATCACCCACTACTATAGAGACATGTAGATCACCCACTACTATAGAGACATGAAGATCACCCACTACTATAGAGACATGTAGATCACCCACTACTATAGAGACATGTAGATCACCCACTACTATAGAGACATGTAGATCACCCACTACTATAGAGACATGTAGATCACCCACTACTATAGAGACATGAAGATCACCCACTACTATAGAGACATGTAGAACACCCACTACTATAGAGACATGAAGATCACCCACTACTATAGAGACATGTAGATCACCCACTACTATAGAGACATGAAGATCACCCACTACTATAGAGACATGTAGAACACCCACTACTATAGAGACATGAAGATCACCCACTACTATAGAGACATGAAGATCACCCACTACTATAGAGACATGAAGATCACCCACTACTATAGAGACATGTAGAACACCCACTACTATAGAGACATGTAGAACACCCACTACTATAGAGACATGTAGATCACCCACTACTATAGAGACAACATGAAGATCACCCACTACTATAGAGACATGTAGAACACCCACTACTATAGAGACATGTAGAACACCCACTACTATAGAGACATGTAGATCACCCACTACTATAGAGACATGTAGAACACCCACTACTATAGAGACATGTAGATCACCCACTACTATAGAGACATGTAGAACACCCACTACTATAGAGACATGTAGATCACCCACTACTATAGAGACATGTAGATCACCCACTACTATGGAGACATGTAGATCACCCACTACTATAGAGACATGTAGATCACCCACTACTATAGAGACATGTAGATCACCCACTACTATAGAGACATGTAGATCACCCACTACTATAGAGACAACATGAAGAACACCCACTACTATAGAGACATGAAGATCACCCACTACTATAGAGACATGTAGATCACCCACTACTATAGAGACATGTAGAACACCCACTACTATAGAGACATGTAGATCACCCACTACTATAGAGACATGTAGATCACCCACTACTATAGAGACAACATGAAGATCACCCACTACTATAGAGACATGTAGATCACCCACTACTATAGAGACATGTAGATCACCCACTACTATAGAGACAACATGAAGATCACCCACTACTATAGAGACATGTAGATCACCCACTACTATAGAGACATGTAGATCACCCACTACTATAGAGACATGTAGATCACCCACTACTATAGAGACACGTAGATCACCCACTAATATAGAGACATGTAGATCACCCACTACTATAGAGACACGTAGATCACCCACTACTATAGAGACATGTAGATCACCCACTACTATAGAGACATGAAGATCACCCACTACTATAGAGACATGAAGATCACCCACTACTATAGAGACATGTAGATCACCCACTACTATAGAGACATGTAGATCACCCACTACTATAGAGACATGTAGATCACCCACTACTATAGAGACACGTAGATCACCCACTACTATAGAGACATGTAGATCACCCACTACTATAGAGACATGTAGATCACCCACTACTATAGAGACACGTAGATCACCCACTACTATAGAGACATGTAGATCACCCACTACTATAGAGACATGAAGATCACCCACTACTATAGAGACATGAAGATCACCCACTACTATAGAGACATGTAGAACACCCACTACTATAGAGACATGTAGATCACCCACTACTATAGAGACATGTAGAACACCCACTACTATAGAGACATGAAGATCACCCACTACTATAGAGACATGTAGATCACCCACTACTATAGAGACATGAAGATCACCCACTACTATAGAGACATGTAGAACACCCACTACTATAGAGACATGTAGAACACCCACTACTATAGAGACATGTAGATCACCCACTACTATAGAGACAACATGAAGAACACCCACTACTATAGAGACATGAAGATCACCCACTACTATAGAGACATGTAGATCACCCACTACTATAGAGACATGTAGAACACCCACTACTATAGAGACATGTAGATCACCCACTACTATAGAGACATGTAGAACACCCACTACTATAGAGACATGTAGATCACCCACTACTATAGAGACAACATGAAGAACACCCACTACTATAGAGACATGAAGATCACCCACTACTATAGAGACACGTAGATCACCCACTACTATAGAGACACGTAGATCACCCACTACTGTAGAGACATGTAGATCACCCACTACTATAGAGACAACATGTAGATCACCCACTACTATAGAGACACGTAGATCACCCACTACTGTAGAGACATGTAGATCACCCACTACTATAGAGACAACATGTAGATCACCCACTACTATAGAGACATGTAGATCACCCACTACTATAGAGACATGTAGATCACCCACTACTATAGAGACATGAAGATCACCCACTACTATAGAGACATGAAGATCACCCACTACTATAGAGACATGTAGAACACCCACTACTATAGAGACATGTAGATCACCCACTACTATAGAGACATGTAGATCACCCACTACTATAGAGACATGTAGATCACCCACTACTATAGAGACATGAAGAACACCCACTACTATAGAGACATGTAGATCACCCACTACTATAGAGACATGTAGATCACCCACTACTATAGAGACATGAAGATCACCCACTACTATAGAGACATGTAGATCACCCACTACTATAGAGACATGTAGATCACCCACTACTATAGAGACATGTAGATCACCCACTACTATAGAGACATGTAGAACACCCACTACTATAGAGACATGTAGAACACCCACTACTATAGAGACATGTAGAACACCCACTACTATAGAGACATGTAGATCACCCACTACTATAGAGACATGTAGAACACCCACTACTATAGAGACATGTAGAACACCCACTACTATAGAGACATGTAGATCACCCACTACTATAGAGACAACATGAAGAACACCCACTACTATAGAGACATGAAGATCACCCACTACTATAGAGACATGTAGATCACCCACTACTATAGAGACATGTAGATCACCCACTACTATAGAGACATGTAGATCACCCACTACTATAGAGACATGTAGAACACCCACTACTATAGAGACATGTAGATCACCCACTACTATAGAGACATGTAGATCACCCACTACTATAGAGACAACATGAAGAACACCCACTACTATAGAGACATGAAGATCACCCACTACTATAGAGACATGTAGATCACCCACTACTATAGAGACATGTAGAACACCCACTACTATAGAGACATGTAGATCACCCACTACTATAGAGACATGTAGAACACCCACTACTATAGAGACATGTAGATCACCCACTACTATAGAGACATGTAGATCACCCACTACTATAGAGACATGTAGATCACCCACTACTATAGAGACATGTAGATCACCCACTACTATAGAGACATGTAGATCACCCACTACTATAGAGACATGTAGATCACCCACTACTATAGAGACATGTAGAACACCCACTACTATAGAGACATGTAGATCACCCACTACTATAGAGACATGTAGATCACCCACTACTATAGAGACATGTAGATCACCCACTACTATAGAGACATGTAGATCACCCACTACTATAGAGACATGTAGATCACCCACTACTATAGAGACATGTAGATCACCCACTACTATAGAGACATGTAGAACACCCACTACTATAGAGACATGTAGATCACCCACTACTATAGAGACATGTAGATCACCCACTACAGATCACCCACTACTATAGAGACATGTAGATCACCCACTACTATAGAGACATGTAGATCACCCACTACTACACTATAACCCAGACGTGTCCTGGGGCTATAATCAGGAGGATATTACTGGGCACCCTGCTCCATCCAGACCCTATTAGACCCCATCAGTGCCAAGCAGCAGCAACAACCAATCAGACTAACACAAATCCATAGAGAAGTGATATGACAAGGTCACCTTTAAACCAACAGGAAGTGACTAGTCTAAGCTGATTATGTTTCTGTTTCTATTCCCAGTGCTGCTTCCTTCCTGTTTCCTCCCGCTGGTCTCCATGGAGATTCTATGTCAAACAGTTGGCTGTATTTACCTAAACAAACCAATGCCAGTGTGGAGAGCAAACTGCACAGTTAATCCTGGACAGATTTTAATTTCTGATAAACGGAAAATAAACACCATGCATGTGTTCCCAAATGACACCCTGTTCTCTATTTAGTGCACTACTTTAGACCAGGACACATAGAGTAGTGCACTACTTTAGACCAGGACATATAGGGTAGTGCACTACTTTAGACCAGGACATATAGAGTAGTGCACTACTTTAGACCAGGACACATAGAGTAGTGCACTACTTTAGACCAGGACACGAGAGTAGTGCACTACTTTAGACCAGGACATATAGGGTAGTGCACTACTTTAGACCAGGACATATAGAGTAGTGCACTACTTTAGACCAGGACACGTAGGGTAGTGCACTACTTTAGACCAGGACACGTAGAGTAGTGCACTACTTTAGACCAGGACACGTAGAGTAGTGCACTACTTTAGACCAGGACATATAGGGTAGTGCACTACTTTAGACCAGGACACATAGAGTAGTGCACTACTTTAGACCAGGACACATAGAGTAGTGCACTACTTTAGACCAGGACATATAGGGTAGTGCACTACTTTAGACCAGGACACATAGAGTAGTGCACTACTTTAGACCAGGACACATAGAGTAGTGCACTACTTTAGACCAGGACACATAGAGTAGTGCACTACTTTAGACCAGGACATATAGGGTAGTGCACTACTTTAGACCAGGACACGTAGAGTAGTGCACTACTTTAGACCAGGACACATGGAGTAGTGCACTACTTTAGACCAGGACACGTAGAGTAGTGCACTACTTTAGACCAGGACACGTAGAGTAGTGCACTACTTTAGACCAGGACACGTAGAGTAGTGCACTACTTTAGACCAGGACACGTAGAGTAGTGCACTACTTTAGACCAGGACACGTAGAGTAGTGCACTACTTTAGACCAGGACACGTAGAGTAGTGCACTACTTTAGACCAGGACACGTAGAGTAGTGCACTACTTTAGACCAGGACACGTAGAGTAGTGCACTACTTTAGACCAGGACACGTAGAGTAGTGCACTACTTTAGACCAGGACACATAGAGAAGTGCACTACTTTAGACCAGGACACATAGAGTAGTGCACTACTTTAGACCAGGACACATAGAGTAGTGCACTACTTTAGACCAGGACATATAGGGTAGGGCACTACTTTAGACCAGGACACATAGAGTAGTGCACTACTTTAGACCAGGACACGTAGAGTAGTGCACTACTTTAGAACAGGACACATAGAGTAGTGCACTACTTTAGACCAGGACACAGAGAAGTGCACTACTTTAGACCAGGACATATAGGGTAGGGCACTACTTTAGACCAGGACATATAGGGTAAATTAAATAAACAATAAAAATGAACAGTAAATATTAAACTCACAGAAGTTCCAAAAGAATGAAGACATTACGAATATAATTTTATGTATATATATATATGTGTGGTAATGTTGTACAAATGGTTAAAGTACAAAAGGGAAATAAATAAGCATAAATATGGGTTGTATTTACAATGGTGTTTGTTCTTCACTGGTTGACCTTTTGTGGTATTACACCCAGTAGATATGGGAGTTTAACAAAAATTGGATTTGTTTTCGAATTCTTTGTGGATCTGTGTAATCTGTGGAAAATATGTATCTCTAATATGGTCCTAAATTTGCCAGGTTAGGAAGTGCAGCTCAGTTTCCACCTCATTTTGTGTGCAGTGAGCACATAGCCTGTCTTCTCTTGAGAGCCATGTCTGCCTACGGCGGCCTTTCTCAATAGCAAGGCTATTGCTCACTGAGTCTGTACATAGTCAAAGCTTTCCTTCATTTTGGGTCAGTCACAGAGGTCAGGTATTCTGCCACTGTGTACTCTCTGTGTAGGGCCAAATAGCATTCTAGTTTGCTCTGTTTTTTTGTTAATTCTTTCCAATGTGTCAAGAAATTATCTTTTTGTTTTCTCATGATTTGGTTGGGTCTAATTGTGCTGTTGTCCTGGGGCTCTGTAGGGTGTGTTTGTGTTTGTGAACAGAGCCCCAGGACCAGCTTGCTTAGGGGACTCTTCTCCAGGTTCATCTCTCTGTAGGTGATGGCTTTGTTATGGAAGGTTTTGGAATCGCTTCCTTTTAGGTGGTAGAATTTAACGGCTCTTTTCTGGATTTTGATAATTAGTGGGTATCGGCCTAATTCTGCTCTGAATGCATTATTTGGTGTTCTACGTTGGACACAAAGGATATTTTAGCAGAATTCTGCAGAATCTCAATTTGGTGTTTGTCCCATTTTGTGAATTCTTCGTTAGTGAGCGGACCCCAGACCTCAAAACCATGAAGGGCAATTGGTTCTATAACTGATTCAAGTATTTTTAGCCAGATCCTAATTGGGATGTTGAACTTTATGTTCCTTTTGATGGCATAGAATCCCCTTCTTGCCTCGTCTCTCAGATCGTTTTCCACAGCTTTGTGGAAGTTACTTGTGGAGCTGATGTTTAGGCCGAGGTATGTATAGTTTTTTGTGTGCTCTAGGGCAACGGTGTCTAGATGGAATTTGTATTCTTGGTCCTGACGACTGGACCTTTTTTGTCTAACTGAGATTTACTTTCATGGCCCAGGTCTGACAGAATCTGTGCAGAAGATCTAGGTGCTGCTGTTGGTCCTCCTTGGTTGGTGACAGAAGCACCAGATCATCAGAAAACAGTAGACATTTGACTTCAGATTCTCATAGGGTGAGGCCGGGTGCTGCAGACTGTTCTAGAGCCCGCACCAATTTGTTGATATATATGTTGAAGAGGGTGGGGCTTAAGCTGCATCCCTGTCTCACCCCACGACCCTGTGGAAAGAAGTGTATGTTTCTTGCCAATTTAAACCTCACATTTGTTGTTTGTGTACATGGATTTTATAGCGTTGATTATTTTTTCCCCCAACACCACCGTCCATTCATTTGTATAGCAGACCCTCATGCCAATATGAGTGTGTATATAAAGTCATGTGTGTGTATATAAAGTCATGTAGCCTGCGGGTTGTGTTAGTCATACAGACCGTCTGGTTCAAGGTTGAACTCTGAATCGTCTCTTTCTCCTCTCTCTGTCTTCTCAGATGTCAGTTTGTGAGTCTAGTGATGTTTGTTGTTTAATCTCGTCTACAGTATCTCTCTGTCCCATCATGTGAGGTTCCATCGTCACCATACAGGCAGTGTCCAATGTCCAGTACATATATACATATCTAGTACATATAGTATATGTTCAGTAAATATAGTTACATATAGTACACATCTAGTACATATAGTATATGTTCAGTAAATATAGTTACATATAGTACATATCTAGTACATATAGTATATGTTCAGTAAATATAGTTACATATAGTACATATCTAGTACATATAGTACATGTTCAGTAAATATAGTTACATATAGTACACATCTAGTACATATAGTACATGTTCAGTAAATATAGTTACATATAGTACATATCTAGTACATATAGTATATGTTCAGTAAATATAGTTACATATCTAGTACATATAGTATATGTTCAGTAAATATAGTTACATATCTAGTACATATAGTACATGTCTAGTACATACAGTTGATATTTAGTACATATCTAGTTCATGTAGTACATATATAGTATATATAGTACATGACCAGTAGTACATGTCTAGTACATATAGTACATATCTAGTACATATCTAGTACATATAAAGTACATATATAGTACATGTCTAGTACATATCTAGTACATATCTAGTACATATCTAGTACATATCTAGTACATATCTAGTACATATATAGTACATATCTAGTACATATCTAGTACATGTCTGTTCAGGGGCAGAACGACAGTTTTGAACCTCGTCAGCTCGGGGGTTTGAACTTGCAACCTTCCGGTTACTAGTACAATGCTCTAACCACTAGGATACCCTGCCACCCTAAAGAATCCCCAAATCTAGGGGATTCGATCTTGCAACCTTTCGGTTACTAGTCCAACGCTCTAACCACTAGGATACCCTGCCACCTCTACACTCTAACCACTAGGCTACCCTGCCACTCCAAGAATCCCCGATTCTAGGGGATTCGATCTTGCAACCTTTCGGTTACTAGTCCAACGCTCTAACCACTAGGCTACCCTGCCACCTCTACACTCTAACCACTAGGCTACCCTGCCACCTCTACGCTCTAACCACTAGGCTACCCTGCCTCCTCTACACTCTAACCACTAGGCTACCCTGCCACCTCTACGCTCTAACCACTAGGCTACCCTGCCACCTCTACGCTCTAACCACTAGGATACCCTGTCACCTCTACGCTCTAACCACTAGGATACCCTGCTGCCTCTACACTCTAACCACTAGGCTACCCTGCTGCCTCTACACTCTAACCACTAGGATACCCTGCCTCCTCTACACTCTAACCACTAGGCTACCCAGCCGCCCCTCCACTCTAACCACTAGGCTACCCTGCCGCCTCTACGCTCTAACCACTAGGCTACCCTGCCGCCTCTACGCTCTAACCACTAGGCTACCCTGCCGCCTCTACGCTCTAACCACTAGGCTACCCTGCAACCTCTACACTCTAACCACTAGGCTACCCTGCCACCTCTACACTCTAACCACTAGGCTACCCTGCCACCTCTACACTCTAACCACTAGCCTACCCTGCCGCCTCTACACTCTAACCACTAGGCTACCCTGCTGCCTCTCCACTCTAACCACTAGGCTACCCTGCCACCTCTACACTCTAACCACTAGGCTACCCTGCCGCCTCTACACTCTAACCACTAGGCTACCCTGCCGCCTCTACACTCTAACTACTAGGCTACCCTGCCACCTCTACACTCTAACCACTAGGCTACCCTGCAACCTCTACACTCTAACCACTAGGCTACCCTGCCACCTCTACACTCTAACCACTAGGCTACCCTGCCTCCTCTACATTCTAACCACTAGGCTACCCTGCCACCTCTACACTCTAACCACTAGGCTACCCTGCCGAATAAGGCTGTGGCGTAACAACATGTGTTGACAGGGAAGGGGTCTGAATACTTTTCTGGATCCCGAAAGGTTTGTTTGGGGGGGGCAGAGTCAGGCTGTGGCTCTTAACTGTTTCTCTCTCTCTCTCTCTCTCTCTCTCTCTCTCTCTCTCTCTCTCTCTCTCTCTCTCTCTCTCTCTCTCTCTCTCTCTCTCTCTCTCTCTCTCTCTCTCTCTCTCTCTCTCTCTCTCTCTCTCTCTCTCACACACACAGCTCCTGTAGAACCCCTACTCTGTAAGTTTGCAGATGGAGGACAGAAGAAGAGGCTGAACCAGAACAAGTACCCCCACAACGGACAACCGTGGACCAGAGATGGAGAGGTGAGATGCAACTGTCATGGCGTTGGCCTCTTTGGGTATAGCAAGCCCCATCCCCCTCTCCCTGCCTCCCCTTTGCCTCCTTCAACTAGGTTGCTGAGGTCAGAGATACGTCGGAAATTCCTGAGGATCTCCTCATGGACAACACAGTATAGAGAGAGTAAATTTTCATAGAGAACAAAGCAATTCCTTCCACCTCACAGAACTTGAGGTCCGAACAAATGTCATGTTCCGGAGAAAGTATAAAAGATGGGTGAAGAATCCAGCTAAGAACTGGTCCGTTTGTTATAACTTGGGGAAGCTCATGGGAGACGGTGTGGCCACATTACCATAACGCTGTTTATATAAGAGCCTCAGATATGAGGTTTACATCTAATTGTTGTATAAGATGAATGAGTGAGGATGATACTGTTTGTAAAATTGTGTAATGTGATTTTGGACTGTTTAATGAAGGAAAACTCAAAAAGGGGATTGGAGTTAACTAAATCAGAGGACCGCTCCTGAGCCCAGTTAGGGTCAGGCGTCCTGGACCGCTCCTGAGCCCAGTTAGGGTCAGACGTCCTGGACCGCTCCTGAGCCCAGTTAGGGTCAGGCGTCCTGGACCGCTCCTGAGCCCAGTTAGGGTCAGACATCCTGGACCGCCCCTGAGCCCAGTTAGGGTCAGACGTCTTGGACCGCTCCTGAGCCCAGTTATGGTCAGCCGTCCTGGACCGCCCCTGAGCCCAGTTAGGGTCAGACGTCCTGGACCGCTCCTGAGCCCAGTTAGGGTCAGACGTCCTGGACCGCCCCTGAGCCCAGTTAGGGTCAGACGTCCTGGACCGCCCCTGAGCCCAGTTAGGGTCAGACATCCTGGACCGCTCCTGAGCCCAGTTAGGGTCAGACGTCCTGGACCGCCCCTGAGCCCAGTTAGGGTCAGACGTCCTGGACCGCTCCTGAGCCCAGTTAGGGTCAGACGTCCTGGACCGCTCCTGAGCCCAGTTAGGGTCAGACATCCTGGACCGCTCCTGAGCCCAGTTAGGGTCAGGCGTCCTGGACCGCTCCTGAGCCCAGTTAGGGTCAGACATCCTGGACCGCTCCTGAGTCCAGTTAGGGTCAGACGTCCTGGACCGCCCCTGAGTCCAGTTAGGGTCAGACGTCCTGGACCGCCCCTGAGCCCAGTTAGGGTCAGACGTCCTGGACCGCCCCTGAGTCCAGTTAGGGTCAGGCGTCCTGGACCGCTCCTGAGCCCAGTTAGGGTCAGGCGTCCGGGGACAGCCCTCTTCTGCCATTCCGAATAAAACCCAACTTTGAGAAATTATCAGCAGACCATGTTTCTCTCCGTTAGGAGGGGGACAAAGGTTGTAGACCATTGCTGAATCTTTTTAACCAAACCACGTGGTTACACTCTTAGACTATCGATACAGACAGAATAAGTCTTTGATATTAATTACTAGTCTGCAGCTCGGAATTCGGTATCATTGAACGCGAAGAACGACAACCGTCGAAACAATCATTATATAACAAAACAAATGAATGTCACTCTGAACAATCCACTCTAAAAACAACAGAGAGAGAGAGAGAGAGAGAGAGAGAGAGAGAGAGAGAGAGAGAGAGAGAGAGAGAGAGAGAGAGAGAGAGAGAGAGAGAGAGAGAGAGAGAGAGAGAGAGAGAGAAGTGGGAGAGAGAGAGAGATTTCTTGTAAGGAGAGAGAGAGAGAGAGTTTAGAGAGAGAGAGAGAGAGAGAGAGAGAGAGAGAGAGAGAGAGAGAGAGAGAGAGAAATGGGAGAGAGAGAGAGAGAAAGAGAGAGAATTCCACAAAATAAAAAATAATAAAATCACCAGCGATGAAGACGACGCACTGCGTGTAAATATATTTAGTGATTGCAATTGTTCCCGAATGAGTGAGGAGGATTAGCATTTCAATTGTTATAATTATCACTCTGTTGTGACTTCTCAGTCGACCCCACTTCCCTTTAGCCCACTAGGGGCACATTCTCCTACCATACCGGTTTAGCCCACTAGGGGCACATTCTCCTACCATACCGGTTTAGCCCACTAGGGGCACATTCTCCTACCATACCGGTTTAGCCCACTAGGGGCACATTCTCCTACCATACCGGTTTAGCCCACTAGGGGCACATTCTCCTACCATACCGGTTTAGCCCACTAGGGGCACATTCTCCTACCATACCGGTTTAGCCCACTAGGGGCACATTCTCCTACCATACCGGTTTAGCCCACTAGGGGCACATTCTCCTACCATACCGGTTTAGCCCACTAGGGGCACATTCTCCTACCATACCGGTTTAGCCCACTAGGGGCACATTCTCCTACCATACCGGTTTAGCCCACTAGGGGCACATTCTCCTACCATACCGGTTTAGCCCACTAGGGGCACATTCTCCTACCATACCGGTTTAGCCCACTAGGGCACATTCTCCTACCATACCGGTTTAGCCCACTAGGGGCACATTCTCCTACCATACCGGTTTAGCCCACTAGGGGCACATTCTATCATTTCTTGTAACCATATTTACTGTTTGTTTATGCGTTTCTGTGAATTACTTAGTTAGTAATAAATAAATGATTTAAGACAATTGATGTATGGGATGACTCATAGTGAAGACTGGGTTTGTGCAGATAACCAACAATTTACGACATTTGCAATGAGACTAACGTGAGTTAAGGTAAATAATTCAT